>NC_058082.1:4526009-4642032 GCF_014858855.1 Bufo gargarizans
GTTCACAGAAATCTTGCGTCTCGCGAGATGACGCACGGATGCGTCCAGGAAGAATGAATCAACCACCTTCTGGACGCATCCGTGCGTTAGGCGGTCCGGAGGTGGTTAATTGCAAATACAACCCCCTTATTATCAGGAAAAAAAAAGAATTCTCTTGTTCCTGAAAAAACGAGCCCAAACAACCATAGCCACCAAAACGGGAAACAATTCCAATAATACAATATTCACTGTAAAACCACCTTTAATCCAGAATGACGGCCATTTTTCCGCACACCGCTTGTTGTGGCAAAAGCGACTGACAGCGATGACCCATCTTTTATCTCCACAGGGATTCCGGCCGCAGGACTGCTTCTCCAATCACCTTCCTGACATCGGACAGGACCAGCTAGATCCGGATAAAACCAGGTAAGACCCGTCAAAATAGAAGAGGGGGGGGGAGCAACTACACAGAAACACTGAACCAGCCAGAATATTAAAAACACCTGACAGGAAAAAGTGCCCATGTCCCCATGTGTCCCCCAAGCTATCCGCTCTGGGGGCCCCTGCATTCTAGGTGCATCAATCATCTTGAAGCCTCTTGTAACTTTGTACTTGATGGTACTTCACTCCCAAACACTTCCTAGATGGTGGAGAGGTCGTCAGGATTTGGGTACCATTTTTGAGATGACATCCCACCTACTTTAAGAGAATTGTCCCCTAAGTGAATGTCGGGCCCCTCAGAGCTTTTGCTCGTGGGGACACATGGCGGCACAGTCCTATAAGCTAATTGTTTGTGGTTTTAAATGATATGTATATGGTTGTACGTTTTTGGGGTTTCTCGCTATTTCTCCCCCCCTTATCCCCATTCTCATATATGTATGTGGAGTCATGTATTGCAGGTAATGAAGCTGAGGAGATGGGTCAGCTTGAGGTCAGCTGCACTGCAGTACGAGCCGGTTAATCTGCCCCCGGTTACTGGGGGTTTTATTGGATGGTTGAAGCAGAGCGGGAAAATCTGTCAGCTGTGATTTGTTGGGATCTGCAATGGCGGGAAGGACTCTATTTAAACCCGGTTATCTGGGGTTTTGTGTCAGTTGGGGCGCAGAAGAGCATTAATACCTCTTACCCCAACATGGAAGACTTACTACATCAGCTGATAAGCGGAGTCGGCGGCGGCGTAGAGCGGCTTCAGCGCTGTCTTCTGGATGAGTCTGCGGCGGAATCATCGGCATCTGTAGCAGCAGTGTCAGCCGAAGCGGCCAGGATGGGAGATTCAGCGGCATTGGAGACTGGAGAAGCGGCCCTGCCTGAAGTCCCTGCGGAGCCTGTGAGGAGAAGCCGGCGCGCTTATACTCCTCCTCCTCCTCCTGATACAGCGGGCAGCATAACAGCGGAGGCTATGTGCGCTCCTCATCAGGTACAGGAGCCGAGCGCCGGCGGTCAGCTGCCCGGGATGGAGATCAGCAGGTTAGAAGAAGGGAGGATGAAGAACGGCAGCCACAAGTCTCTTCTGAAGGAGTCCGGAGCCCTCTAGTGGTCACAGGAGAGGATTGCAGCGCCCATCAGCTGCCTCATAGTTCTGAGCAGCGGCAACTATCCTCTGTGCCTGGATGGATGGAGGAGCGAGGTTCTGCAGCCGCTCTTCAGGATGGAGACCCCAGTGGTGAGACCACCCATGTGCCTCCATCTGTCCCTAACCTTTCTTCTCCCTCTAATGTCTTTGATGAGCTTTTCTTTCTGCTGTCTAAGTTTCCTCCTCTTCCTGGGTCTAGTTTTGTTGCTAATGCAGCGGCGGACTGACAACTCACGGGGCCCCCAGCAATAGGAGATTATGGGGCCTATGTGTCCCCGCCCACCCATAAGCCACACCCACATATAGTACCGCCCACATCACCTACACTTGGTACAGAATTTCTCTTCACTATATTTCTAGGGAATTTTGCCAACAGGGCGAACAATACAAAGTCGTCGTCCCCCCCCCCCCCCCCAATCACGTTTAAAGTGACCTTACTTTCTAATGAACAGTTTCCCAAGGAGAACCCAGTGACTACAGGAGACGTCTCCACAGATCTCAGTTTGTTCACTTTCCTTGTCTCCTGAGTTTGTTTCCAGAAGCTCATGCGCAGGCGTCTTCGGCCGGGGGTCCGCAGCCCCCTCTGCCACATACAAAGACACCAGTATTAATAAACGGCACAGGGTAGAGGAGCTCTGTTACCGATTGTGCATTAGGGACCAGGGGACTCCGCCGATACCTTTGGCTTGTTGTCCAACCTGCAGTCCACCCCGACCCTGTACAGCAAATAACCCCCTATACAGCTGCCCCCTGTAACACTGCCGCCCTGTAGTGCCCACAGTACTGTGCCCGCTGCTGCCCCATCTGCCTACAAACTGCTGAGAACATAATAAGGGGGTGAAGGTGTTTGCCCCCCACTCACTGCGCTGCAGCGGTCTCATGTCTCAGAGGGGGGGGACACAGAAGTCCAGAGACCACGAGGACACGGGAAGCAGTGGAAGGAGAGCGTCCGGGATCAGAGACGTCACCACTTTTATTATCACATTCACATCAGTTTCCAGTATATTAATTCTCCACGGCGAGATTAACCCTTCTGACCACAGAGTCCACAGGAGATCCCAAAATTACTGCAGATTCCAGATCAGCCCCCAATGTATTCAGACCCCTGCCCCCCCATAACCCCCACCTTACTACACTAAATGCAGCCCTCAGACTAGAGATATATATATATATATATATATATATATATATATATATATATATATATATATATATATATACATACACAGTGTATACTCCGCTCTGCTCCTCCTCCAGGCGCCATCGCTCTTGGTTTAGGCTACTTTCACACTAGCGTTCGTCGGTCCGCTCGTGAGTTCCGTTTGAAGGGGCTCACGAGCGGACCCGAACGCAGCCGTCCAGCCCTGATGCAGTCTGAATGGAGCGGATCCGCTCAGACTGCATCAGTCTGGCGGCGTTCAGCCTCCGCTCCGCTCGCCTCCGCACGGACAGGCGGACAGCTGAACGCTGCTTGCAGCGTTCGGGTGTCCGCCTGGCCGTGCGGAGGCGTGCGGATCCGTGCGGATCCGTCCAGACTTACAATGTAAGTCAATGGGGACGGATCCGTTTGAAGATGCCACAATATGGCTCAATCTTCAGGCGGATCCGTCCCCCATTGACTTTACATTGAAAGTCTGGACGGATCCGTACGAGGCTATTTTCACACTTAGCTGTTATATGCTAAAATAATGCAGACGGATCCGCTCTGAACGGAGCCTCCGTCTGCATTATTATGATCGGATCCGTTCAGAACGGATCCGATCGAACGCTAGTGTGAAAGTAGCCTTAGCGCTAAGTCCTGGCGCCAGGTCATAGCGCAGCAGTAGTGCCGTCACAGTGTCTGCCCCGATACACTGAGCACCCCCATCCTCCACAGTGTCTCCCCTCATACACTGAGCACCCCCATCCTCCAGTGTCTCCCCTCATACACTGAGCACCCCCATCCTCCACAGTGTCTCCCCTCATACACTGAGCACCCCCATCCTCCACAGTGTCTCCCCTCATACACTGAGCACCCCCATCCTCCACAGTGTCTCCCCTCATACACTGAGCACCCCCATCCTCCAGTGTCTCCCCTCATACACTGAGCACCCCCATCCTCCAGAGTGTCTCCCCTCATACACTGAGCACCCCCATCCTCCAGAGTGTCTCCCCTCATACACTGAGCACCCCCATCCTCCACAGTGTCTCCCCTCATACACTGAGCACCCCCATCCTCCACAGTGTCTCCCCTCATACACTGAGCACCCCCATCCTCCACAGTGTCTCCCCTCATACACTGAGCACCCCCATCCTCCACAGTGTCTCCCCTCATACACTGAGCACCCCATCCTCCACAGTGTCTCCCCTCATACACTGAGCACCCCCATCCTCCACAGTGTCTCCCCTCATACACTGAGCACCCCCATCCTCCACAGTGTCTCCCCTCATACACTGAGCACCCCCATCCTCCACAGTGTCTCCCCTCATACACTGAGCACCCCCATCCTCCACAGTGTCTCCCCTCATACACCCCCATCATTACCAATATTATTACTATTATATATTATCATTCATATTCTTATTATTAATAGATATTTTATCATGATTAATGTTATTACATCTCATTATATTACTAGCAATATTATTATTATTATTAGATATCATCATTATTATATTTCTATTATATTATCAATATTACTATTATACATTATATTAGTCCGGTGTATGGTCCGGAGCCCCTGCTGATCTCCCCTCAGTCTTGTGTAATGTAATCTAACGCACAGAATGGGACGAGGTGGGGGTTGGGGTCACAGCTGGTGTCAGAGGGGAAATGTCTGTCTCTCCATAGTGCGAGCTGGTGGGGGGTCCATTCTGTGTGTGCGGAGTCCAGTGCCCCCCGCTGACCTCTCCTCACTCATGTGTAATGTAATATACGGGGTCTGGGGGGAACAGAAGCTGCTGGTTATAGAGGTCAGAAATCCGGGATTGAGAAGCCGCACTCTGTGGGCACCGCCCTGGCACTGAGTGGCCCTGCCCGCTGCCTATGCTGCCTCATCCCTGTACAGAAAGCTCCTTCTTTTTATTTATTTTATTCATTCATTTTTATTTTATCCATAGCATAAAAATTTGACATACATGTTGTTACAAAAATATTCACACATTTGGTGGTCTTTTCTGTCCTGAATGCCAAACTAGTATCAGACAGTAAGAGCTCAGTAATCAGAAGCCTGTTAATCCCCCCCCCCCCCTCCTTGTCGTTGTCTGGGGGCACATCCGCGGCGAGCAGGACCTTATGACCATGACAACCAGGTTCTATCCCATCAAATTTTCTAGGACTTATTACCAATAGCAAGTTTTTCATATCTTCTCACTTTATCAACCAGTTGATGCCATTCAGATACCGACAAGATACTGAGCCCCAATTCCTAGCGATTATTACCCTAGCGAGCATAAATGATTTCATCCAGAACAGATTTTCCCATCCCTGCTCATAAATAAAGAAGCACCTAGAACCGCAGTGATTATATCTGCCTCGTAATTATATGGGGAGCATCTCCGGAGTTCAGAGAAGACGTTGGTCCAAAAATCCTGGATCTCCGGACATCCCCAGACCAGATGTATAAAATCCGCGCGTTGGGCCTGACACCTTCGGCATCTATCTGAAACATCCTTATAAAACCGAGAAAGAGAAGCAGGCGTGTAATATAAGCGGCGTAGAATCCTAAACTGAATTAACCTGTGATTCCCAGATATCGAGATTTTCCTAATATTCCTATAAATTGATTCCCATTTTAGTGTTATTTCCAATATCTTGACCCCATTCCGCTTCCCTTCTACACTTGTTCCTCTCACCCATTTCCACTCTCCATTTGCTGTAGATTAGTGAGATGGACGCCTATTCTGATAGGAAGTAAACGCCAATCTATAAAGTCATGTGACTTCACCGCAAACACCTCTTTATCTTTAGTGACCTAAACGCCTGTTTGACCTGAAAGTATTTATACTTATCTAGTGTTTTAACATCTCTGCGCCCAAATATGTCCGATAATGTCCTAATATCACCATTGTGTATCATTTGCTCAACCCTAATTATTCCCTTTCTTTCCCAAAATTCAATATCCTCCATCTTATTAAATTCGTTAAGGTGCATATTATGCCATAAGGGGGTAAATTTTTAAATATATGCGTAATTCCCAAAGTAGCTTTAAGTGGGTTCCAGACAAGTTGCATAAACTGCGATATAATACATCCCCCCCCCCTCCCCCCCCCCCCGTGTATCCAGTTTCTAAGATGCTGAATATATCGCGCTGGGGCCCTCTATAATTTCTTATGAGTTTGGAGACTCTATGGAAAGGCGTGGAGATATCCCGCTGTATCTGGGAGTACTAGCCCCGCAGGCAAGGAAGGGACAGACCACCGCTCTCCTCAGCTAGCCATAGATAGTTCCGCCTAATACGCGCTCTTTTCCTGCCCCAGATTAAATCATTGAACAATCTCTCCAGAGCTTTAACATGTGCGTCTCCAATCCATATGGGGCAGGGGGTCAGTTGATATAATATCTGTGGGAGAAGAACCATTTTGATTATAGTGATCCTATCCGCCTGTCCCAACGTCAGCTTTTGCCACACGTGTATTTTGTTTTTTATTTTATCTATCAATGGAATGATATTCAATTTGATACAGTCTTTCACCGTGGGGCTGATCCGGACCCCCAGATATTCCAGTGAGTCTGGTAACAATAGACATCTAACGTCCTTAACATTAACTGGGGGCATTTTCTTTAACGGAAGCAGAGCCGATTTCTGCCAATTCACTTCATATCCGGAGAAGAGGCCAAACTCCTTTATTATCTTCATCACATAGGGCAAGGCCAAACATCCGTCCCTTAGATATATAAGGACATCGTCGGCGTACAAGCTGATTTTGTCCTGCAGATCCTGGCTCCCAGAGCCTGAGATATACGTGTCCTGTCTAATTCGGCATGCTAAGGGTTCCAAAAAAATGGCAAATAAGAGGGGATAAGGGGGCACCCTTGTCTAGTACCCCGTTGCAATTCAAAGGGGTCTGACAGAGCCATTCATGGTTATCCTTGCCCTAGGCGATTCATATAACAACTTGACCCACTGGACAAAATTAGGGCCAAAATTCATCCTGCGCGTCACTTCCCACATAAAATTCCACTTCACCCTGTCAAACGCCTTGGCGGCATCTAAGGACGGGATGGAGCGGTCGTCTCCTTCTCCCAGGTGGATATTCATTACAGTTCTTCGTATATTAGTATGAGCCGAGCGCCTTGGTATAAAACCTGTTTGATCAGTATGAATTATCTTACCCTCTTAAGTCTATTGGTGAGCGCCTTAGCGCCTATTTTATAATCGGTGTTAAGTAAGGAGATGGGTCTATATGACCCCATCTCCAGCTCGTTTTTTCCCTTTTTTTTTTTTTAAGACCAGTGTGATAACCGCTGATGGCAGACAGTGTGATAACCGCTTCAGACATTGATGATTGCAGACGGCCCTCCTTCCAAGACACATTTAATGACTGCAGCAAGTGAGGTAACAGCGCCTCACTATACCGTCGGTATAATTCAAAAGGGAGGCCGTCTGCCCCTGGAGAGGAGTTACCTTTAGTTGCTTTCAGCGCCTCCTCCAACTCCAGAAGATGGAGGGGGGTCTCCAACATCAGTCGGTCCTCCTGGGAGAGGGAGCGGAGGTCGATCCTATCCAGGAATATCTTATGATCAGCCGATCGTCCCTTTAACTCAGATCTATATAAAGTAGCAAGATAGCTGCCAAATCCTTGTTCAATATCCGCCCTCTCTGTACAGGTCTTTCCCTTACACCCTTTGATACTTTTGATTACAGTGGTTGTTTGCTGATTTTGTATCAGGGAGGCCAGTAATCTCCCTGGCTTGCCGGCCTCACAGAACAGTTTTTGCCCTGCAAAGAAGATCTTTTGGTGACATTTATCTTGACGATGGTGGTTATATTCCTCCCGTGCCTTAAGTAGACCCTGCTGTATGTCTGGGCTTTGGTCCCTGGCTAGCATCCCTTGTAAGGCATATACCCGCTGTTCCAGGGTAATCTCCTTTTTGATATAGGAAGCTTTAGCTGTTTGAATTCTAGAATAAAAAATGCCTTGGATAAAGGCTTTTAGGGCGTCCCAGACATAGTGTTCGTGGGCAGTGCCAGCGTTAGGATTCCAGAACTCTTCCAGGTCACTCCCCACATCTCCCTGTTCCTGAAGTATATCAAGCCAGTGAGGGTTAAGTCTAAAAGTACGCGGCCTCCCAACAACCTCCCACCCTTTTATAACTAGGAGAATTGGGGAATGATCTGAAATCGTATGTGGCTCATATTTCATGCGAACGATCCTTTCAATAGAGTTAGCCGTTGTGAAGGCCAGGTCTATCCTGGATAGGGCAGTACAGGAACGGCTGAAACAAGAATATACACTTGTATCACCATACAGGTGTCGCCAAATATCTATTAACGCCATTTCTTGACATATATTGGCTAATGGCGATGTTCCTCCCGTTCCCAGACCGCTCCGACTTCCAGAGGAGATCCTGTCCAATCCACGGTCCATGACATCATTAAAATCTCCTAGCAAAATAATTGGGCATTTACCTCTCTGACTTACAAAGTCGAAGAGTTGGGAGATGACCTGCAGAGAGAAGGGTGGGGGGACGTAAACAAACGCCAATACACATATTGTCTGGGCCCATCTGCAATGAAGAAACACAAACCTGCCCTCCTGGTCTATTCTCTGTCCCATAGGTTCATACTGTACCTTATTATGTATATACACACCGCTAAACCTCGGACAGTCCAGGCTAATTCTGTCTGTCATCAACTTATGACTATCCTATCCTGATTCTAGGTCAGTCCTTGGAAGTGCAACCTCCCCGGCCTGTCCGCCATAGTTATGCCCCCAGACAACGAGTCCCCTCCCGCCCCCCCCCCTAAACCCCCTTTCTGGTCATCAGAGAGTAGCATCCCTCCCTGGTAGCCTCTTCCTCTTTGCGCTCCTCCCCATCCCCCTCACCCGCACCCACTCCGTATTTACATAACAATACCCTCTCGCTCCATCCACGACGCTAATCCGTCCAGTTTAGGAAAGAACATAGTCTTTCCTTCATATATTAATCTGAGAGTTGCTGGGTACATCATGGAACATGGAACATAGAAGTTTTGCAGACGCTGCTGTCTTTTCACCTCACGGAATGCCCTGCGTTTCTCTTGAGTATTTGTAGAAAAATCCGGGTAAATCTCAATCCTGCTATCATTAAACACAAGATCTTTGATATCCCGCTTCCATCTCAAAATCTTGTCCCTATCTTTTTGGGACAGCAGTCTGACCAGCATGGCCCTTGGGGGGGCACGCAGTGGTTTTTTTTTTAAATGGAATCCTATGCGCCCTCTCCAGACAAAAGGAGGGTGAAAGGGACTCCACTCCAATATTAGCCAACAGCCAACTCTGTGCAAACTCCTCTGCTGCATCACCCTCAGCCCCTCCGGAAATCCTATCAACCTCAAATTAAATCTTCTGGACGTATCCTCCAGGGAGGCCAATCATTCAGTATCTTGTTCTCGGATTCCAGAACGTTGGCTTTACCCGAGGTCACGTCCAGATCCTTTCTCATTTCTTTAGTAAAGCCCTGCAGCTCCTTAACTTTCTCCCTTATCTTGTTAATTTCATCTTTTATTAGGGAAATGTCGGATTGTACAGAGGCCCCCTTCAGAGAAAGCTCCTCAGTGACTGATAATAAACTGGCCGATATATCGGCAGCGGAGCATTTATCTAATCAATCAGTTCCATCCTATTTCCTCCTCCCGCATTCCCATCAATATCACTCCCTGCTTCTGGCCGAGATACCGGAGTTTCCTGGGATAGCTGGGATTTCTGCGCTCGTCTTGTCTTATGCGGGGAACGTTTTTTAGGAATCTATCTATTTTTGCTGAGGGGCTACTCGGGCCTGCGCTTTCAGGAGATGAGTCCCCCGAAGATTTCCTATTAACAGACTTCGGAGGCATTTTCCTTTAGGGGTAATAATAGACAAATACAAAGAGGAAGAAAACCGAGGGAGGAGTAAGCTTTACAGTATCACAGGAGGCGCCAATGCCAACCTAATCCCAATATTCCGCCTCCTCCCCAAGCACAAATTGGGGAGGGGGAGGCCGATACTACTATGGATGCTAGGGGCAGAGTTAGTTATTTTCAACAAAAGGCGGCAATACTACCTGCAAAAAATGGCACTATAAAGCCGTGCGCCACAGTATCCAATGCTTACAACAAATCCAGAGTCCTACCATTAGAGTCCCTATCCAATATTCAGGACATGTACATTCATAAGTATTATAAATAAGATAGTCAGCAGAATACATAAGCAGCCGGCACATAAGGTTTGACAGTTTAGTGCACTGCTGTCCAGATAGGAAGGGGTTATCAATACTTGCAACTCCGCATGTTAGGATACCAATAAAGAGGGTCCAAAGATAGGAGATGATGCCTTCAGCAGGGCTACAGAGTAACAAGTTATCAGCATGTTTACCTGGCGGAATTAGTAGATGAGAGTCCTTATCCAAATATAACTGTGTTACTCAAGATGCTGTATATGTCAGTGCAGATGGATTCCTATATCCTTTCTAGCTCCACACACATCAGGTCATGAAAAAAGTTTCAGGTAATAGTTAGTGGGATTAGTGGGTGCTAGGAGCAGATGAAAGTTACTGGGTTAATACTCTAGTATCCGGATCCACAACTTGTGCGTTACTCACGTTACTTCAGCTGCAGGCAAGATGGATCAGTCTGGCTTTTTTCAGCTCCTATGGGCTTCCATCCAGGGCCTAGGCCCGCTCCAATAATTTTCAATCAGAGCCGCTACGTCTGCGAGTAAATGGTAGATTAATTACATCACGGAGGACACTGCCTTTAATTAGCTATGGATCCAGATAGTCCTCTAGTCATCCGTTGTAGGGACGGCTCCCATCCGACTCAGGCCTGTCCCGCCGGAACCCCTAGCAGGCCCAGCCCGCACCGCAAATGGGGAACCCCACTCACTGCACACATATAAATGGGGAGGACCTCCACCAAGCCTCCAGAAATAAAATTAAATCATCTGCCGCCGCATATGTCCAGCGTAACTTAAAACGCTAGGTGGGACTGTCATATCTGCTCGTCCGGTACCGCAGTTTAGGCACCAATCGGGTCACACACCTCAGCGGCCCTCCTAGGCCAGAGACGGTGGCCAGGCAACCAATAACAGGCAGCGCCCCCTCACACCCAGGTAAACCCAGGAGGCTCCCACTCAACATAGGACAAACCTTTCCCAAGGCCAGATGCTTTTTACTGCAACAATTCCGGGACCTCCAGTACTCCAAAGTCTGGCCTCATCAGCGGGAGGCACTGGGCGGCAGGTAACAGGCGGCAGACAGCGGGTGGCTGGTCATACTCCCAAGCGGCGAGGATCGTGCTGAGCTTAGAGCCGGAACTCGCGGAGGGAGCGAGACGCAAGGCAGACACCACCAGGTGCGCAGGTGGGGAGGGGGCGGGGAGCACGGCACGCCTACGTCATTACGTCATGCCGTTCAGAAAGCTCATTCTAAAGAGCGAGAAACTGAGCGCTGCCCCCTCCTGCCAGGGGCCCTTCTCTGCTCAGGTGCTGGGTTCACAAGGGTTAATGGAAGCCACCAATAACACCAGGAGGGCAGTGATCCGTCCTTGGCAAACAAGTCTATAGACACAAAGTAATCATCTCCTGTATAGTATTATTAGTATTATTTACGTTATTTATACTCCATAAGTAAATGCATTCATTGACCTACAGAACGTTTTAGAGGAACATTGTCACCATTTAGCAAAATTCTGGAGTCAGTCTGTGTGGGGGGGGGGGGGATAATTATATGTTACTAGTGACTATAATATTATTGAAAATATTATAATCATTTTGAATAAAATAATAAAAGTAATATAGTGGAGATTATTATAATCCCCATAACAGCAATGATAACATCGATGATGAAATAATAATCCATAAAATATTAATAGCAATGATAAAAGTGATATAATAATATCTAATAATAGTAATGCTGATGAAAATAAAAAAATCTATTATAGTTATTAAAATTGTCATATAATAATTATAGTTTTAATATAATATTGATAATGTGATGATATATAATAGCAATACCATGTTAATGATATGTATTAGTAATAATACGGATGATAATTTATAATAGTAATATTGATAATATATAATAGAAATAATATGATAATGATATCTAATAATAATATTGCTAGTAATATAATAAGATGAAGTATTCGGTCTCCAGGGGTTTTCAGCTTCTGACTGTGAAGAGTGACCTAATGCTTCTCACAGCTGAGGGTTTGTTACAATTGCATGCAATCTAGACAATCCTCTGTAAGCTGAGCACATCAGCGGCACAAGTCTTTCATTTCTCATCATTTTCAGTATCTCTGTTTGCTGACAATGAATTGGTACATTCTGCTTTACATGAAAAGCTGAGCAGTAGGAGGTCTCTGGACTGTATACTGGACTAATAGTATATGGTAATGTGGGGACCGGTGTATGAGCTGCTGGGCTGCGTCTTTATAGGATAGACCCCGGGTGGCGATATCGCACGGGCAGATCTAGTACGGCTGGTGGCAATTATGTGATTGACACAGGCTGAGGGTTAGACACATTACTGTACAACCGCTCAGCTACCAACAAGGGGTTAAAGGCTCCTGTCCGCTGACGCACACTGTGCACAGACTGAAGCGCTAACACTGTAGATGCTTCAACCAACAAACGTGTAGGTCCCTCAGGAGGGTGCGACGCCATATATAATATAATGTGAGGTTCAGAGGTCTCCAGGACCTGAGCGCAGCATTTGCGCACCTCTCGGACTAGTGTTATATAAAATATAATTCTTTATTACAAACTCTTACAAATTCTTGGAACTCTTTTAGAAACTAGTTAAAATTCCTCAGGAATAGACAGGAGGGAATTAGTATTCTTACATTCTAGGTGTATCCTTTACTCTGATGCTCTCTATCCCGGTGGGGGGCCTGATTGTTTCTCAGGTCTTTCCCCCTTAGGCCTCATGCACACGACTGTTGTTTTCCGTGATTTTCTGCGGACCCATTAACTTTCAATGGGTCCATTGAAAACTCGGAAAATGTGCCGTTTGTCATCCGCCTCAGTGTATCCTGTCCGTCAAAAAAATAGGACCTGTCCTATTTTTTTGACGGACAACGGTTCACGGACCCATTCAAGTCAATGGGTCCGTGAAAGAACACGGATGCACACAAGATTGGCATACGCGTCCGTGGCCGTAGGTTACTTTCATACAGACGGATCCGAAGATCCGTCTGCATAAAAGCTTTTTCAGAGCTGAGTTTTCACTTTGGCAGCAGGGGGCAGTCATGTACATAGTTTTTTTTTTTTTGTATATTCTAACCTGAAGTGTCCCCATCACTATGGGAACGCCTCTGTGTTAGAATATACTGTCGGATCTGAGTTTTCACGAAGTGAAAACTCAGCTCTGAAAAAGCTTTTATGCAGACGGATCTTCGGATCCGTCTGTGTAAAAGTAGCCTACGGACGCGGATGCCAATCTTGTGTGCATCCGTGTTCTTTCACGGACCCATTAACTTGAATGGGTCCGTGAACCGTTGTCCGTCAAAAAAATAGGACAGGTCATATTTTTTTTGACGGACAGGATACACGGATCACGGTCTCGGCTGCAAAACGGTGCATTTTCCGATTTTTCAACGGACCCATTGAAAGTCAATGGGTCCGCGAAAAAAAAAGGAAAACGGCACAACGGCCACGGATGCACACAACGGTCGTGTGCATGAGGCCTAAAACTGCTGCGTAAATACAAAAGGCCTGAAGCCAATTATTAAACGACCTAGGAGGACCTCTTTTCCTATCATCCTCAACCTTCTCATCTTTTTTCTATTTTAAGAAATGTTCCTTAACCGACGGCAACAATGACATCAAGTCCACAAACTCTAAACGCCAAATGCGTCTTTAGTCTGTGCACTTATGACTTAACCCCTACAGGCAGGGGCGGATTATGTGCATGATAGGCCCGGGGCCGTCTACCCAACTTGCCCCCCCCCCCCCTCCATTTTAGTTTTAGTTTGTTTTCTGTATGAAGAGGCTGCGGTGCTTCGTAATCGCCACAGTCTCCTCCTAGGCCATATGACATCGTTCACGTGGCCTCGGTGCAGCTCCGTCTCATCTGAGTGATTGGGGCCGAGCTGTGATACCAAGCGCAGTGCTATCAAATGGACAGCGCTGTGCTTGGTAAGGAGCAAAGAGGCCGCGGCGCTCACTGGGACATCAGTCTCCTCAAACAGCGGATTGGTGGGGAAGGGGGGGGGGGGGTGCCAGGAGTCTGACCCCCCATCATCTCATAACTCTGTGTACAGATGTCATAGATGTTACCTGCAGTCCTATGTAACACCCCACATAACGCAGTGAACTATTGTGTTATGTGAAGTGTTACATAGGACTGCAGGGAACATCTACTACATTATCTGCACACAGAAAGTTATCACTGTTACATAGGACTGCAGGTGACAAATACAAATTTTAGTTGCCAAATTTAAAATACATATAATTATGATAAAAAAAAAAGACTTGGAGGAGAAGATGAGACGCAGGTCACAGTAGTGAGCCCGCTCTACATATAGGGGAATACAGCCCCATACCTCTTACATCCAGGGACCTCTCCCGTCATGTAGATCTTCTCTTTCCTCTTCTCCTCCGTTAGACCCAGACCGCCATGACTAATTCTTCAGCTGCATCTCGTCTCTACAGAGTTTGTTACAGACATGATAGATTTCTCATAATTGGGGTCATTTATCAAACTGGTGTAAAGTAGAACTGGCCTCGGTGCCCACAGCAACCAATCAGATTCTACTTTACACCAGTTTGATAAATTACCCAAAAGGTCCCTATAGTGTCTACAGCAATTATAATGCCCCATAGTGCCCCCAGTGATAATAACACCCTATATTGTGCCCCAGGTAATAATGCCTGTATAGTGTCCCCAAAAATAATGTTCCCTAATAGCAACTCCCCCACACTGCCCCCATCGAGTAATTTCCCCCCCACACTGCCCCCATCGAGTAATTTGCCCCCATCGAGTAATTTCCCCCCCACACTGCCCCCATCGAGTAATTTCCCCCCCACACTGCCTCATATAGTAATTTCCCCCCCCACACTGCCTCATATAGTAATTTCCCCCCCCACACTGCCTCATATAGTAATTTCCCCCCCACACTGCCTCATATAGTAATTTCCCCCCCACACTGCCCCCATCGAGTAATTTGTTCTCTTCTGCCCCCATCGAGTAATTTGTTCTCTTCTGCCCCCATCGAGCATCCCTATACGGGCACGCGATGACCTCACCACGAACGCCGCGCAAGGCTTTTACCACCACATAGGCCTTAGGCCTTGAAGCCTATGGCGGTGATAGGCGGCGGGGCAGGGAACTATGTGCTCTTGTGCCCCGCTGCAGTATGAGGGCGTTGGGCCCCCAGCGATGCCGAGCCTGGGGCTACCGACCCTATTATAATCCGCCACTGATCCCGGGCAGCTGACCACCGGCGCTCTGCTCCTGTACTTGATGAGGAGCGCACATAGCCGCCACTGCTATGCTGCCCGCTGGTATCAGGAGGAGGAGTATAAGCGCGCTGGCTTCTCCTCACAGGGACTTCAGGCAGGGCCGCTTCTCCAGTCTCCAATCGCTTCGGCTGACACTGCTGGCACAGATGCCGATGATTCTGCCGCAGACTCATCCAGAAGACAGCGCTGAAGCCGCTCTACGCCGCCGCCGACCGCTCTTTTTATCAGCTGATGTAGTAAGTCTTCCATGTTTGGGTAAGAGGTATTAAAGGCTCGGTATTAGAGCTCTTCTGCGCCCCAACTGACACAAAACCCCAGATAACCGGGTTTAAATAGAGGAGTCCTTCCCGCCATTGCAGATCCCAACAAATCACAGCTGACAGATTTTCCCGCTCTGCTTCAACCATCCAATAAAAACCCCCCAGTAACCGGGGGCAGATTAACCGGCTCGTACTGCAGGGCAGCTGACCTCAAGCTGACCCCATCTCCTCAGGTTCATTACCTGCAATACATGACTCCACATACATATATGAGAATGGGGATGAGAAATAGCGAAATGTACAACCAAATACATAAAATTTTAAAACCACAAACAATTAGCTTATAGGGAGTGTGCCGCCATGTGTCCCCATAAGCAAAAGCTCTGATCTGAGGGGGCCCTGACATTCACTTAGGGGGACAATTCTTTTAAAGTAGGTAGGGCACTATCTCAAAAATGGTACCCAAATCCTGACGACCTCTCCACCATCTAGGAAATATGAAAGCTAAGTGTTTGGGAGTAAAGTACCATCAAGTACCAAGTTACGAGAGGCTTCAAGATGATTGATGCATCTAGAATGTGTCTAAGCTGAGACAAAAGACTTCTCCCACAAAATGTCATCTATGGAAGCACCTAAATCCTCCTCCCAACGTTTCACTTGTAGATATGTTGTTCCATTCCACCCCTGGACTGTTTGGAGAAGTTAAGATCGTCCATCTCAAATACTGAAGGGTGGCATCATCTCAGACATTTGGTGCAGATTGCTAGGATATGCCATCAACGTCTCATAGGTGAAGGTCCCACCTCGGGACCCGCACTTATCTTTAGAACGGAGCCCGCAAAGTGAAGGAGTGCGTACCCTGCATACACGGCCACCCTCCATTCATTCCTATGGGAGCTCCAAATATAGCCGGCTATTTTTGGCAGTCCCATTGAAAGGAAGGGCATGCGCAGTCACCGCTCCATTCACTTCTAAGGGGCTGATGGAAATAGTCGGACCAGCACTGGGGTATTTTTGGCGCTCCCACAGAGGAGAATGGAGGGTGGCCGGGCATGCTCAGTACACCCTCCTTCACTTTGTGGGCTCTGCTCTAAAGATAGGGACCAACTCTGGGATCTGCACCTATCAGACACTGGGGGAATATCCTAGCGATCTGCCCCCAATGTCTGAGATGACTGAGCCTCTACAGCGTCTTCACTTACCTGATCCTCTACAGCGTCGTCACTTACCTGATCCTCTACAGCGTCGTCACTTACCTGATCCTCTACAGCGTCGTCACTTACCTGATCCTCTACAGCGTCGTCACTTACCTGATCCTCTACAGCGTCGTCACTTACCTGATCCTCTACAGCGTCGTCACTTACCTGATCCTCTACAGCGTCGTCACTTACCTGATCCTCTACAGCGTCGTCACTTACCTGATCCTCTACAGCGTCGTCACTTACCTGATCCTCTACAGCGTCGTCACTTACCTGATCCTCTACAGCGTCGTCACTTACCTGATCCTCTACAGCGTCGTCACTTACCTGATCCTCTACAGCGTCGTCACTTACCTGATCCTCTACAGCGTCGTCACTTACCTGATCCTCTACAGCGTCGTCACTTACCTGATCCTCTACAGCGTCGTCACTTACCTGATCCTCTACAGCGTCTTCACTAAGGCTACTTTCACACTAGCTGTGAGGAATATGGATTAATATTTACTGTCAGCCATGTCCTCACACCCCCCATTTGCTGACAGGATTTCCCTGCTTCAAAGCCCCCAGCCCTGATTGTAATTTTATGCACCTCTTGGCATGACTCAGTTGGCCAGGAAGACACCCCTCAGGGGGTCCAAGCTTCAAGGAGAAGTTCACACCTCTGTGCAGCAGTTGGGAGCCACCTGAATCTGCAGGAAAAACCCCCAGCAGGGGGTATCTGCTTTGGCCTGGATCAATGAGATTTCCTAGACATATTGGCACCTACCTCTCATAAGGAATTATGAATCACCTGGCCACCGCAGACGCAAACCGGATACATATTTGTGTCCCGGTGGCCACGAGGTACGGTCCCATGGTCTTTGTTTACTCGTACCCAGTCGGGGTAGGGAGATACCCATATCTCCCCATAGAAGCCACCTACCGGTACCAGGTTTGGGCTCTAATTGTAGCCGGAACCCAGGCAGGTCCATTAGTCCCAGAACCATCTCCCTGTGACCCTCTGGTCTGGAGCTATGACCCCTAAAGGGTTTTGTGGGTCATTCACCGTCAGCCCAGAAGAGGGGGAGTTGACCCCTCCCTGAGGCAGGGAGGGGGTGGGCCAGCTCCAGGTTAAAAGCCTGGTGCCAGCAAGTAGGGGGCGTCTTTTTCTGAAGAGGGGTCACATGCTACACATGTGTTTAGAGGGACCCAGGAAATAGCAGGAGAATCACAGCCCCTCGGGTGGCCTCCGGCTTCAGGACATCGCCAAGGAACTCTCATCATACTTGGTAACTTACTTTCACACTGCTTAATCCTATTGTAACCATATACCCTGTAATCTGTAACCTCAGACCACTGTATATATATTGTCTGTGTATAGTGTGTTATATCTAGTGTGCTCTTATAGCGATTAAATCTATAATTTAATCTTGTGCTATCTTGTATCTCGATCACGAATCCCCACGTCCGTGTTTTGGCCTAGTTATAAGCTACCGCGGGTTGGTTTCTGACCCTATATAATCCCGTTAGCGGACCGGGCTTATATCAAACGAGAAACTGGTGGCAGTTACCCGGGCTGAGTGTGGGCTGTTTTCACTGCGGCAGTGAAAAGGCCCTTCCAGCTTGTTGCCTCTCTGTGCCCGCGTGGACAGGAGGTGTGTGTGTAAACTATACCAGCCTGACCTTACGTGCTCCTCTGGAGGGCGTAACTTCACGTTTTTGGTAAACCCCGTGATCATACCAGGTCTCGTGAGCTCGACGTGGTTGACGTCAGCGGACACGAGGGGTGGTATTCATCACATATTGGTGGCAGCAAAGTGGGATCGAGATACTAGTGTTTGTGAGTGTGAGACCCATACTTCCAGACACTAAAGACGACCAGCAGTAGCTCTTGCTGCTGGAGTCTTAAGATCAGTTCAACACTAGACTGTCTGAGGGCAGATACAATAAGGTGTGTGTGCATCAGGTTGCAGTGGTGTCAGTGACCATCCGTTGCAATGACGGCCAGTATCACAAGGAGCAAATCGAAGGAGATGGCCGATGCTTTAAATGGGGGCGGAGAGGAGGTGGAAGGCGAGGGGGAGCACAGCCAAAGCTCCCCAAGGAGCCAGTCGCCAGAGGTGAGGTCCGCGGCGGGCCTCACTCCACCTGCCCATCCCCCCAGCCAAGCTGGCTCAGCTGCTCTCCTACAAGCTGCCATGGACCGTCTCCAGGCTGGAGACCAGGCAGCCTCTGAGCTCCTACTGGCGGCTGCAGAGCGTCGCGAGCGAGCAGAGGCTGCAGAACGTCGCGAGCGAGCCCAGGCCGAGCGTGAGCACCAGCTACAAATGCTCCAGCTGAAGCTTCAATTCCAGCAGCCCTCCCCAGCCCAATGTGAGTCTCCAGAGGTCCGGATTCCCAAACTGCGGGCGGAGGACTTTCCCCTACTGGACAAAGATGGGGACCTGGACACCTTTTTGTTGGCATTTGAGACAGCCTGCCATCAATACCAACTGCCAGAGGACCAGTGGGTCAGATTCCTCACGCCACGGCTCAGGGGAAAAGCCCTTGAAATCTTCGGGTACCTGCCCAGCGAGACCATCCTGAGCTATGAGGACATCAAACAGGCTCTGGTCAGGCAGTATAACTTAACCCCTGAGTCGTACCGGAAAAGGCTCAGGAATTTGCACCGGGGTTCTACCCAGAGCTGGGCCGATCACATGCGGGCCTTGCTGAGAGCGGTCGACCAATGGACCACAGGATTGGAGCTCTCCACCGTCCAGCAGCTGAAGGAGCTCATCGCCACAGAACAGTTCTTGTGGAACTGCCCAGAGGATCTCCAGCAGTACCTCCGTGACCGGAAGCCAAAGGGGGCCTCCGCAACCGCAGCCCTGGCCGATGAATACACCAACAACAGGACTTCAGAGGCCCGGAAACCTGTCGGCTGGAGAGGGGGTAAGACGCACGCTGCACCTGCTACCCCTGCCCCTAGGCCCAAGTGGGCACCGGCCCCTGCTGCACTTTCCACGTCGGTGGGGGAACCCCGACTTTGTCACCTGTGTAAGCAGCCAGGACACTTCCAAGCCATGTGTCCCCAGCGCCCGAGGGATCCGTCCCAGTCATCAACCCGGAAACCGTCCACTGTGTTGTGTGTGGGTGGGGGTGGTGGGAGGTCCCTTGACAATGTTCAACCGGTCACCGTGGGCCAGGCTGTGGCCATGGGACTTAGAGACACCGGCGCTGAAATGACACTGGTACGACCTGAACTGGTGACACCCCATGATTTACTGCCCGGGAGATCCCTCACTGTCTCCGGGATTGGAGGAGTGGACCCGGCGCTGCCCGTCGCCAAGGTCTATCTGGACTGGGGTGCCGGTCGAGGAGTAAGGGAGGTGGGGGTATCCGCAAATATCCCCGCCAGTGTTTTGCTGGGGACGGACCTGGGGCGACTTGTGTCTAAGTACGTGGCCGCTGACACCCCAAGGTCCGATTCCCCAGAATGTGATGTGATGTCCCCCCCTGATAATACTGTGAATGTACCTATTATGCATGTTGATGGGGATGTGGGGGATGTAATGTGTGCCTCTCCCCTCAGTGGGGAGGGGGTCATTCCTGTCAGCTGGGCTGAAGCCCCAGGATGTAGCCAGCAAGCATGCTGGGACCTGTTGTCCTCCAGTGTGGTGACTGGGGGGACAAGCAGGGGGCAGACAGCTGCAGGGGGGGAGGATGCAAATGAGGTCAGGGCTGTCCCAGGAGAAGTGGGACTGCCAGGTGAAGCCTCAGTGCAGTGTTCCTCCACCACTGGGATGTCAGAGGGCCAGGTTAGTCCGCCTGGACTGGCGACTTGGTCGGGAGTTGAGGGGAAGCAGGCACTACCAGCGGTGGCAGCGGCTGTCACGCGCAGTGGGAGTGCTGGGGCCCTAGGGGCCCCTCAGGGGTCTGATGGCTTTCCCCCTTCCGACCAAGTGTCTGCCAAGTCAGATGGAGGCCCAGAGACAGGTCCCAGGGACCTGACAGAGGACGTGGCAGTCTCATCTATTCTGACCACGTCCAGTCAGGGGTTTCAGGTGGCGTTAGTGGCTGACGCCAGCCTGAACGCTCTCAGGGAGCAAGCGGCGCTGCCTCCCTCGGACTCAGACCTCAAGCAGGTGGTCTGGGACCAAGGAAGGCTGTGCCGGGTCACGGTCCAGCAGGGCTCACCGGAGGAGTGGCCTAGGGACCAGCAGTTAGTAGAACTGACAGGGGACGTGGCAGTCTCATCCATTCTGACCACGTCCCACCAGGGGTTTCAGGGGGCGTTAGGGGCTAGCGCCAGCTTGAAAGCTCTCACAGAGCATATGGCACGGCCTCCCTTGGATTCAGACCTCCAGAGGGCGGTCTGGGACCAAGGTCGGTTGTGCCAGGAAACGGTCCCACAGGGCTCACCAGGGGCGTGGCCTAGGGACCGACCATTTGTGGTATCCTATCCGTACAGGGCAGAATTTCTGTGGACTGTGCATGAGACTCCGGTAACCAGATACCCAGGGGCCGCTAAGGCAGAGGCTTGGAGTGGAGACCTAGCCACCCCTGGGGCGTCGGTCATCGAGTGTGTCATGCGCTTCCAGGAAAAAGCGCCGGCCTTGTCGCGGTTGGTGCACGACAGTATGGGGCAGGCCCAGACCGTCCAGAAGCAGGGGTACGACCAGTTAGCTTGTGAGAGGACCCATCACGTGGGTCCGCAAGCATGGATACTGGTTTCGGTACCTCAGACTAAGCTTCAGGCGGCCTGGGAGGGACCGTACCTCGCACACCAGCAGCTCAATGCCAGGATGCACCTGGTCACCCTGGACCACGCCCGGGGAAGGCAGAAGGCACGGGAGGCAGGTGCCCTCCCAGAAGGCCACCCCTTCCGGGAAATGTTAGCAAACAAGCATGGAAGGGCTGCGTACCTGGAGGTCATTGCCGTCTTCGGTCCTACATGGGAGGATCCCCGAGAGCATCTGGCGCAGATGCTCGGGCAGATCGGCCAGGCAGGCTTGACCCTTACGCCAGGAAAGTGCCAGCTGGGCATAAGTGAGGGGCCCCGGGTAGGCAGGGAAGCCTCGGAACCGGAACCTGGGAGAAGGGATGCCAGCTCATCCTGGATCACCCTCCGGGACAAGCACCAGGCGATATCCTTCCTGGGCTCCGCCGGGTACTATAGGGAGTTCGCACCCCACTATAGTAGCCTGGCGAGGCCCCTGACGGACCGCACCAGGAAGAAGCTGCCCTCCGCAGTCGATTTGACCAACGACTGCGAGACGGCCTTCCAGGCGCTGGAGCATGCCCTTTCCAGCTTCCCGGTACTACAGGCAGCCGACTGCGTGCGGCCGTTTATGGTACCGTCTGAGGCCAGCCATTGTGGCCTCAGGGTCAGGCTCAATCCAGGTGACCACCTGGGTCAGGAACGAATGGGAGGTTGGTACGCAGGAGCCTGGCTCTCCGGCCGTACCACTTTGCCATTAACCACCAGGGAGGGCGCGGATGGGCGCACGGGGGAGCACAGGAATGTGCTGCCCCCTGGCGCCCTCTAAAAGGGGGAGGTGTGAGGAATATGGATTAATATTTACTGTCAGCCATGTCCTCACACCCCCCATTTGCTGACAGGATTTCCCTGCTTCAAAGCCCCCAGCCCTGATTGTAATTTTATGCACCTCTTGGCATGACTCAGTTGGCCAGGAAGACACCCCTCAGGGGGTCCAAGCTTCAAGGAGAAGTTCACACCTCTGTGCAGCAGTTGGGAGCCACCTGAATCTGCAGGAAAAACCCCCAGCAGGGGGTATCTGCTTTGGCCTGGATCAATGAGATTTCCTAGACATATTGGCACCTACCTCTCATAAGGAATTATGAATCACCTGGCCACCGCAGACGCAAACCGGATACATATTTGTGTCCCGGTGGCCACGAGGTACGGTCCCATGGTCTTTGTTTACTCGTACCCAGTCGGGGTAGGGAGATACCCATATCTCCCCATAGAAGCCACCTACCGGTACCAGGTTTGGGCTCTAATTGTAGCCGGAACCCAGGCAGGTCCATTAGTCTCAGAACCATCTCCCTGTGACCCTCTGGTCTGGAGCTATGACCCCTAAAGGGTTTTGTGGGTCATTCACCGTCAGCCCAGAAGAGGGGGAGTTAACCCCTCCCTGAGGCAGGGAGGGGGTGGGCCAGCTCCAGGTTAAAAGCCTGGTGCCAGCAAGTAGGCGGCGTCTTTTTCTGAAGAGGGGTCACATGCTACACATGTGTTTAGAGGGACCCAGGAAATAGCAGGAGATCACAGCCCCTCGGGTGGCCTCCGGTTCAGGACATCGCCAAGGAACTCTCATCATACTTGGTAACTTACTTTCACACTGCTTAATCCTATTGTAACCATATACCCTGTAATCTGTAACCTCAGACCACTGTATATATATTGTCCGTGTATAGTGTGTTATATCTAGTGTGCTCTTATAGCGATTAAATCTATAATTTAATCTTGTGCTATCTTGTATCTCGATCACGAATCCCCACGTCCGTGTTTTGGCCTAGTTATAAGCTACCGCGGGTTGGTTTCTGACCCTATATAATCCCGTTAGCGGACCGGGCTTATATCAAACGAGAAACTGGTGGCAGTTACCCGGGCTGAGTGTGGGCTGTTTTCACTGCGGCAGTGAAAAGGCCCTTCCAGCTTGTTGCCTCTCTGTGCCCGCGTGGACAGGAGGTGTGTGTGTAAACTATACCAGCCTGACCTTACGTGCTCCTCTGGAGGGCGTAACTTCACGTTTTTGGTAAACCCCGTGATCATACCAGGTCTCGTGAGCTCGACGTGGTTGACGTCAGCGGACACGAGGGGTGGTATTCATCACACTAGCGTTCGATCGGATCCGTTCTGAACGGATCCGATCATAATAATGCAGACGGAGGCTCCGTTCAGTACGGATCCGTCTGCATTATTTTAGCATATAACAGCTAAGTGTGAAAATAGCCTCGTACGGATCCGTCCAGACTTTCAATGTAAAGTCAATGGGGGACGGATCCGCCTGAAGATTGAGCCATATTGTGGCATCTTCAAACGGATCCGTCCCCATTGACTTACATTGTAAGTCTGGACGGATCCGCACGGCCAGGCGGACACCCGAACGCTGCAAGCAGCGTTCAGCTGTCCGCCTGTCCGTGCGGAGGCGAGCGGAGCGGAGGCTGAACGCCGCCAGACTGATGCAGTCTGAGCGGATCCGCTCCATTCAGACTGCATCAGGGCTGGACGGCTGCGTTCGGGTCCGCTCGTGAGCCCCTTCAAACGGAGCTCACGAGCGGACCGACGAACGCTAGTGTGAAAGTAGCCTTACCTGATCCTCTACAGCGTCTTCACTTACCTGATCCTCTACAGCGTCTTCACTTACCTGATCCTCTACAGCGTCGTCACTTACCTGATCCTCTACAGCGTCGTCACTTACCTGATCCTCTACAGCGTCGTCACTTACCTGATCCTCTACAGCGTCATCATATAGGAGGATTATTAATTATGGAGGCATTACTATTACTGGGAACACGAATGGGGACATTATTA
The DNA here is from genome assembly GCF_014858855.1 of Bufo gargarizans. Taxonomy (NCBI): domain Eukaryota; kingdom Metazoa; phylum Chordata; class Amphibia; order Anura; family Bufonidae; genus Bufo; species Bufo gargarizans. The sequence continues at coordinate 4,550,167 of NC_058082.1, forward strand.
ATTCTGGGGGGCCCTAATGGAGGCATTAATATTACTGGGGCCACTATTAATACTGGGGGTGCTAATGGGGGCATTGTTAATACTGGGAGCGCTAATGGGGGCATTGTTAATACTGGGAGCCACAATGTGACATAGAGACTTAACACCATGTGTTAAAGGGGTTCTCCGGGCCTTTTCTATTAATCACCTATCCTCAGGATAGGTCATCAATATCAGATTGGCAGGGGTCCGACACCCAGTACCCCCGCCGATCGGCTGTATGAGGAGAAGGCAAGCGCAGTGCACATGTGCCGTCTCCCTTCTCTCTTCCTGTCCGCTACTGCAGTCCCATAGACATACAGCGGCGGACATGAAGTGAGACGGCACGTGCGCACGTTGTCTCTGCGTACAGCTGAGCGCCAGCTCTGAGAACCCAGCATTAGTGATCCGCAGCAGAATGGGTTAATGAGGTTCTCCAGTCCCAAATTTTTTTAAAAAATTTGCTCCTTCCACTGCAGATTTCTGCCCCGATACCTGTTTTTCATGTCAGTACTTTTCTTCCCCCTGTCTGGGCCTTTACAGGATGTTTACATCCAGCACTTCCTGTCCCAGCATGCTTTGCAGTGTGATGTGTCACAGGGCTGGCCCCGCCCTCCACACCGTTCAGTATGCAGCAGCCACACCTCTTGCTTGTGAGACGCTGGATGACATTAGTGACCGTCTGTATCTAACCCTATCATGTGTGATATTTTGTTTTTGCAGGAGACTAGACATTTGGCAGAAGTCGTAAAAAAGCCAGGAGGGAATGGCGACGAGTGCCCTCCTACTGGTCGGTTGCGGCCGAGCCGTATAGCGGAGTGGCGGTTCTTTTTACCCCACCATTCAAATGCCGAAGTATAATCAAGTTAGAAATGGAGAGTAGTGTTGAGCGCGAATATTCTAATATCACATTTTTTTAGCGAATATCGGCACTTCGCTAATTCGCGAATATTTCGAATATAGTGCTATAAATTCGATATTTCGAATATTCTTTTTTTTTTATTTTTAATTGTTATATTTTTTTCTTTCCCACTTCCCAAAAGTAGTTCTTACCTGTCCTTAGGATTCCTGGCTTCCTGGCTGCTCCAGTCAGTGCCCGTTGCCGCTTCTGACGACTTCCGTGCTCATGGAGCGTCCCCATCACCATGGGAACGTCTCCATACTAGAATGTACTGTCGGATTTGAGAATTACGTTGAAATCACAATTCGATTAATTCAAGTTATAATAATCGAATTTCGGGGGGGGGGGGGTGGAGCCTAGCTGCAGAGCCGGATGCACGCACCCGTGTGAGCTCTGCAGAGGATCGCTGGTGAGCAGGCTTTTTAGCTCATTTTTACAGCACTAACATGGGCAAAACTACCAGGGACAAGGCTAAGGAGACCCCTGGAACCGGCAAAGCGCTGCCTGGTCAAGGAGATTTAGACCGCTTTGTGAGAAAAGCGGCCCCTCACTCAGAGTGTGAGGCGCAATGACAAAATGGCGACGAGAGCAGAGACGCCGGAGGCCTCCGATTCAGATGACGGAGCAGGCAGTGAAGCTGCAGCGCCTGGGGTAAAAGAGGACTTACCTGTCTCCAGAACTTTTATGAGGCAATTGTTATCGGAGGCACTAGATCCCCTGGTTACGGAACTAAAAGAGTTCAAACACGATCTCAAACAACAAAATGACCGGGTGGAGGTGCTGGAAAATGCACAAGCGGCCATTGTAGATTTTAATACCGCAGTCTCCCATAATATGGATCATGCACAAGCGCATCTAAATTCTCTATACAGCCAGATAGAAGACCAGGACAATAGGGGCAGGCGAAATAACTTGCGGCTAAGAGGATTCCCAGAGTCTATTCAGGCAGACGCCATCATGCCCACTCTAATGGAATTTTTCAAGAGCTTACTGCAGGAGGGGGACAACATGGACTTTACTCTGGAAAGAGCACACAGGGCCCTGCGCCCACCGCCTGGCCCGACTGAGCCCCCAAGAGATATTGTCTGTAAGCTGCTTAGCTTCCAAGCGAAAGAATATGTGCTCAAAGCTGCCAGAGCCAAATCACAAGTCTCATTTGCGGGCTCTAATATCCTGATTTACCAGGACCTCTCACCGATGACACCAAGAAAAAGGAAATCGCTCAAGCCCTTACAGGACATTTTGAGAGGACGCAAAATCATCTACCGCTGGCTATACCCATTCGGTCTGCTGATAAGCTTTCCAGATAGAAAGATTACAATCAGGTCACCTGCCGACCTCAGAAGGGTCTATGAAAAGTTAGATATAGCTGACCTACAGATTGAAGACTGGAACCCGGTCCAGGAGCTAACACAGCTTCCAGCATTACCATTGATAGCCCCCTGGACACCGGTGGGCCCGGGACGACCCCAGCGTCAGAGGAAAAGAATGGAGAAGCATCGCTCTTGCAGCCCAGCACTGGACAATGATTGAGTATATAGTATTCATGCTTAGGATTTTATCTGATATGTGCCTTATATTGATATATATCCGTTACTGATTCTGTGTTGCATTAGCTGCCTGCTCACCTCCCTAGATCCTCTAGGTGGCAGCCTACGCCCACAATTTCCACACTATTCTGTGTGGATCATCAGTTGTTCCTTAAAGGAGCTATGTGTTTGGTTTTGTCAGCTTTAGTTTATTTTTATTTCTATTTTTGTATGATGTCTCTAATCGCAACGTGGCAGAGTCAGCTGATTACAGTCCCTGCTGTAATAATTAGGAGACGTGCAGCGATTCAGATGTCAACGCTGTTCTGTTGTGTTAATTTTGACAGAGATGTTCTTATATTGTGTAGATCAGTATTACCTTCTTGAATAGCTTATGATAGCTTGTGTGCCTTATACTGTGAATGGCTGTAACCAGCGTATGTTCTTTTAATGTACGAGGGATGAACGCACCTGCCAAAAGGGGACAGATTTGTGCTTTAATGAAAAAAACAAAAAGCTAATATTTTACTTTTACAAGAGACACACTTCAGGACGAAGCATGTACCCAAACTGAGTCACATGACATATAATCAGTGGTTTCATAGCACCTCGTCAAAATCTGCTTCTAAAGGGGTCAGTATAGCAGTCCACAGGCATGTCCCCCTGGAGCTGCGTTCGTCTCTGGTGGATACAGAGGGCAGATATATTTTCATCAAAGGTCTAATAGGACAACAAATGTACACGTTTGGTAGTATTTATGCACCAAATACCACACAAGCGGCTTGGTTAAGGGACACACTGGCACTGCTCCAGGGCTTCGTGGAAGGCCCGATAATCCTAGGAGGGGACCTAACTGTTGCTATTTCCCCTGACGTAGACACCTCTCTTGGAAGGTCGTCAGTCCCCCATGGAGCACTGAGATCTATTAAGAGCTACATCAACAATAGCGGATTAGTTGATAGTTGGAGGGCACATCACCCGGGACAAAAAGATTACACTTATTATTCGCCAGCACACAAATCTCATCAAAGACTGGATTATGTCTTTGTGTCCACCTCACTACTGCCTTACTGTACTAAGACTTCAATTGGCTCCATATTCTTGTCTGATCATGCACCGGTTTTCATGAGTTTCCAAACGCCTAATATCCCAAAAAGAGAAATGATATGGCGACTCAATGAAACCCTACTGCAAAATCCACAGCACGTAGATAGCATGAGGGGAAAGATTGAGGAATATTTTGCCCTCAATGACTCCCCAGGGACGGTATGGGAGGCAATAAGGCAGTGGTGAGGGGTCACTTTATATCTCTAGGCTCCTATCTTAAAAAGTGTAGAGAGGCAGAGATAATAGATTTTCAAAGTCAGATTTCTAAAGCAGAATCTCTGCATAAAAAAAGGCTGACATCTGATGCCCTGATGGAGCTTGATCTCCTTAGATCACGAATGAAAAACTTATTGAACATTAAGTCAGCTAAATTATTTTTGTCCACCAAGTTCAAATATTATGCACATGGTGATAAGGCCTCTAAATTTATGCTGTCCCAACTTAAAAAACGGAAAGCCCAATCATATATCCAGAAAATACAATCCCCGTCAGCGCAAACGGTCTATCAAACTGAGCAGATTGCAACGTGCTTTACGGATTACTATACTCAGCTGTATAATTTGAACCAAGGGATATCGCCAATAGATAAGATCGCCAAACTCTCAAATATGAAAAATTGGCTCACAACACTTGACCTCCCTAAGCTAACGAGTGAACAATCACAAGTATTATCACGCCCCTTTAATTCTGCGGAACTGAAAAAGGCCCTTAAAGACTCCCCCCTTCACAAGAGCCCAGGCCCAGATGGGTTACCAATGAAATACTATGACTCCTTCCAGGAAACCCTCCTGCCTAGATTTCTATTAGTCTGCAACTCATTATGGGAAGGTAAACCACTACATCCACATATGCTAGCTGCCCAAATAACGATAATTCCCAAAGAAGGGAAAGATCCCTCGCTATGTGCCAGCTATAGGCCGATATCCCTGCTTAACACGGACTTAAAATTACTAGCCAAGATGCTGGCCTCCCGCCTTCAGTCGCTCCTACCACATTTGATCCACATGGAGCAAGTGGGCTTCGTGGGAGGGCGTGAGGGAAGGATGAACATTTGCCGCTTGATCAATATCATTCATCATGCTCACGCCACTACCACTCCATTAGTCCTTCTCGGCACAGATGCCGAGAAGGCTTTTGACAGATTGGATTGGACCTTTATGGGTGAGGCGTTGAAAGTCTTTGGCATACCTTAAAGCTTTATTGAAGTAGTAATGGCTATGTACAAAAATCCTAGCGCCAGAGTTCTTGTAAATAGCATACTCTCTCCACCCTTTACAATTAGCAATGGTACTAGGCAGGGCTGCCCTCTTTCTCCGCTCCTCCTCATCCTGTCAGTGGAGCCACTTTTACAGGCTCTCCGGCGAGATGAAAAGATCCGGGGAATGACCATCAAAGGGAGAACCCACTCGCTTGCAGCATTTGCAGACGACCTCATCATCACAAATCCTGCTGAAGCCTTCCCGGCGATTCATGTGATGCTGGAGTATTTCGGGTCCCTCTCTAATTTCAAAGTGAATCTCACCAAGTCGCAAGTCTTGAACATAACTCTTGACGCGCAACTACAAGCTGCCTTAGAGCTTAGTATACCATTCAAGTGGTCTAATAGTAGTATTCCCTTCCTGGGGGTGAAGATTACTTCCCATTATTCAAAGTTGTATACCGAAAACTTTAAAAATATTCCCTGAATAATTAAAGATTTGATGGCATCTTGGGACCTACCATTTACATCTTGGTTCGGCCGCAGAACCTTAATTAAAACATTGATCCTTCCAAAGGTCCTGTACTACCTGCAAGCGTTACCAATTTTTATACCAAGAGTGTTTTTCATTCAACTGAAAGGGATATTGTCGCGTTTCCTCTGGAGCAGTGCCAGGCCTAGATTACCGTACAACCAAGTGATCAAACCTCAGAAACTAGGAGGCTTGGGGATCCCAGACTTCCTTCTATACTATAAAGCCATCCATGGATTGAGGGTCTTAGATTGGATACGTACAGTAGCCCACCAGAAAGATTAGATGTGGGGTTAGAACAAGATTTACTGAGCTTCCCTTTGCGTTCATTAGCACTACTTACAGGCCACAGGCAGGCTATCATGAAACAAATAACTAATCCCCTAATACGCAACACTCTCAAAGTATGGTTTGCTGGAATATCAGGGAAACTGGTCCCAGGACTGATCTCCCCACTCTTGCAGGTTAGAGATGTCTTATGGGATTCCTCCCCGGAATTTAGATCCACATTGGGGGAAGGAGACAAAGCAAATTCTACCCTAATACTTGACCTACTGGGTAATCCTCCTGAGGGTGATGACGGGTCTCTGGGTCAACCCCAAATCGGGAATCTAACCCAATTCCAATATGCCCATATAGTCAAAGCTACTTCGGGGAGACTAACACAGACCAGGAGTGTACCCACTCATTTTGAGCAGATGGCCTTGGAGAGGAGGGAACCAAAGAAAAAAAATATCCAAAATTTACGCCTCTCTATTCGAATCTCCCCAAACAATTGCCCCCCCTTTCATCAAGGGTTGGGAGAAGGACCTGGGTATCACGTTCTCTTCTGATGAAATAAGAATACTCTTATCACAAACCAACAAAATATCCAGATGTGTGCGGTTGCAGGAGAACTATTTCAAAATGGTCACTAGGTGGTACTACACTCCAGCAAAGCTACACAGGATCTTTCCTGACTCCTCGCCATTGTGTTGGAGATGCCTTGACTCTGAAGGCTCGTTCAAACATATATGGTGGGATTGCCATTTAATAGAACCCTTCTGGAAGGGGGCCTGTAATGTCATCTCTAAACTGCAGGATAAGTCCTTCCCTATGTCGCCACAACACTGCCTGATTGGCCTAAAGCCATCAAATTGTAGCTCAATGCATACTAATCGCCTTCAACAACATCTCTTGGCGGTAGCCAGAATCCTTATTGCTTTAAATTGGAAGTCTAGAAATGTGCCTGATATCCCTCAATGGATGGCTCGCTGCGACCAAGTATATAGACTAGAGCAGATAGCACACAGGGAGATTAATAATACTACTTTGTTTGATAAGGTTTGGGGAGTATGGAAAAAATTAAGAGATTTTACTTAAAGGAGACCTATTTTGCTATTTTCATATTTATATATGTCCTCTGAATTAAGAGATACTCAACTGATATCTGTGATTAACTCCTAAAAATAGAACTAAGAAGGTTTACGATACAATTACTATGACCTTATTCTCTGTCTTATGTTATGGTTCATAGTTGTTTTGATATACAAATAACTGAACTTCTGTTCATGTAAATGTCAATATTACCTTGCATTGTGCGGAAGTACAATATGATGCTATTGTTTATCACCAAAGTATGACATTATTTTTGATTTGTACAATAAAATATTTTACAAACTAAAATAATTAGGCTAGAATTAACGAATATGGAATATAGCAGTGCTAAGTTGAAATCGAAATTCGATTATTATAACGAATTAATCGCATTGCTATTTCAACTTGGACCTGGTTTACTATGATTGGCTTGCAAGAATTAGCGAATATGAAGAATGTATTCGTCATATTCCTCAAAACGAAGATAACGAAGTATTCTCCATCTTCGTTTTAGCTCCATATTCGTCAACTTCGCTAATTCTAGCAATCAAATAGGAAAGTTGACTATAGAGACAGCTAAGTTTAATTCGCTATGCGATTATATTACTTTGATTTAAAAAAAAAAAGTAATAGTTATAAATAATTCTTGATTATTATAATGATTCTATTTATAAAAAAAAAAGCAAAGTAATATAATCGCATAGCGAATTAAACACAGCTGTCTCTATAGTCAACCTTCCTATTTGATTGCTAGAATTAGCGAAGTTGACGAATATGGAGCTAAAACGAAGATGGAGAATACTTCGTTATCTTCGTTTTGAGGAATATGACGAATACATTCGTCATCTTCACTAATTCTAGATATCAAACCAATAGGAAAGTAGCCTTAAGTTAAAATCGCAATATGCGATTATTTAAATCGCATAATAATCGCGATAGCTAGAATAATGACGAATATTCGATTTCGACAAATATGAAACGAATATTCTATCGAATATTCGCGAATTTCGTCGAAATCGAATATGGCACCTGCCGCTCATCACTAATGGAGAGCTGTTTAATCTTAGGGACAAGAGTTGAGACTCATTAACATTAATGGACCCCAGACAAATTAGGACCATAAAAGTCTCTTCATGAGAATTAACCCTTTCCTTCTTACAGGTTGACAAGTTATCTTTGGAGGGGACTTTATACAGTAACTGCCGCTTAGGTTTTTTCCCCTAATGTGTAGGGACAGTGACAGGGAACATTTTTCTAATATACTTTATTTAGGGAAAATGTTTATTTGTGGTAAAAAAAAAGTGGGTCTGAAATGTCACTTAGCATCGCTCTCTGACATCCATCTTCTATCAGCATCGGAGAGACGGGCGGTGCGGGAGCTGCGGCCTCTGCCTGCCCTGCCCCCTCACATCCGGGTGGAGACAGGAGCCCCATGTGTTTATCAAGTAAATATACATTTCCCCTTTCTATAAAATATGATGGACTTATACACTATGTATAAGCTCACGGACCAGCGTGGCCGGCGCCGTCAGTGAGCTTTCCCCCTGCACTCTCGGCGCGCTGACTAATGAACCAGCCGCCGGGAGCGGTAAGCGCCCACTACAGGCAGTGCAAGGAGGCAGGGGGAAGATGCTATACAGTATATGCTGTGTATGCTGCCCCCCGCTGTGTTCAGGGATTACTGCCCCCATCATGTTCTCACAGCACCTGGTCACAGGAACAGCCCAGCACTTGTGAGTGGCGCCTGCTCTCACCAATCAGAGGCCTCCTTACTGCCAGGCGGTGGAAGCTCTCAGCCTGCATTCCTGGACACATATGCAAATAAATAGCTTTCCCAATGCGGCTGGGACAGGCGGCCGCTGTGTGATCTGGTCAGATAGTGCAGGCCAGAAGAACAGAACCGGTACCAGTGTGGAGAACAAAATACCGGCCTGGCCGGTGCAATACCGGGCACGTGGCAACTCTAGGCGGAGTCAGGTGTTGCTTAGTGTTGAAAGGTTTGCCACAACAGACTATTGGCCACTACTATTGTCCCTCCTTGGGCTTTTAAAAAGTTAGCACCCCCAGGTGCAAGTGATATCAAAGCTGACGGTGAAAACCCTGGTCCCATAGAAAACCTCACGTGACTGGACTCCGACCTGAGACCGGCTACAGATTTCAATACAACAACTTTTTATTTTTTTTAACTCGTTTTATTGGAGAATAAAGACATAAGGTAAAGCAATGTTACATCAATCAGAGACGGCAAATGTTTCCATGTCGTTTACAGGGAATGAAGCCTTAATCAAGTACATTAACCACTGTGCATACAGGGTGTTATACATTATTGTAGACTCATCATGACAGATTGCATATGTCTGGATTGGAAAACTCCCCACACCTTCCAAAACTTCTGCGGGCAATCCCTGTTTTTGAACACCCCATTTTCATAGGGGACAATTTGGTTACCCAGAGATCTCCTCGGATTCACAGCGGGTGGCCGGTCTGCCATCCATCTAATTGCAATGGCTTTCCTTGCCAGGAACAAAGTCTCTCTTGCGTGGTGAGAGCTCCTATCAGGGGGTACTTAGAAATAGCCCGTCTATCATCTCGAAGCTGTGTGTGAAGAGCGTGGCGCACCTGTAGATATCTATAGAAGTGACTGCGCGGGAGTCCGGAATCTCCCTGTATTTGTGTGAATGAACATAGGATCCCATTTTCAGAAAAATCTTTTAGTTTGAGCATTCTATACTCCTTCCAAATTTCCGCCCCCTCGTGGTTTTGCAAGTGAGGAAACATTGGGTTGTCCCATAATAGAATGGCATCCGCCAAATCCTTGTACTGGTGAAGCTTCGCTGCGTTCCACACCTGATGTGCCAGCCTATGTATGGGGAGGGCACGTCCAGCAAACAAGTGAATGCTCTCCAGCACCGGCCATAGTGTGGATAACTGCAGGTATTGCTGCAGATAATATTCTGCATTAGGTAGCGTAGTGGCTGCCACCCATGATGCAAGAAATCTCACCTGGTCAGACAGGAAGTATAGGAAGAAATCTGGTAACGCTAAACCCCCCCCCCCCCCCCCTGCTCCTTAGATCTCTGTAAGGTGTGTAAAGCAAGTTTATGTTTATCTGACCCCCATACAAAGGCCGTCATCAATCAGTGCAGCTGATCGAAAAAGCTGCGCGGGATGGGCGTACAAGCATGTTCCAGTAGATAGAGACCCTTGGGGAGCAAAATCATTTTATTAGATTGAGTCTGCCCATTATAGATAGGGGAAGAGTTTTCTATATTCTCAGGGAAGGATAGAAGCGGGTCTTCAGTGATAATTATTCCTAGATATTCAAAGGAATCTACTACCAGGAGGTTGTAAAATACTGTTGGCCAGGTGGTTGTCCATAACGGCATGAGGGCCGATTTGGAACAATTTATGTGGAATCCTGCGAAGTGACCAAAGCGGTCAACTAGATCTATCACCCTCGGTATGGCCACTCCACGGAGTCGAATGCTTTAGGCCTCTTTCACACTTGCGTTGTCTGGATCCGGCGTGTACTCCACTTGCCGGAATTACACGCCGGATCCGGAAAAACGCAAGTGTACTGAAAGCATTTGAAGACGGATCCGTCTTCAAAATGCTTTCAGTGTTACTATGGCAGCCAGGATGCTATTAAAGTCCTGGTTGCCATAGTAGGAGCGGGGAGCGGTATACTTACAGTCCGTGCAGCTCCCGGGGCGCTCCAGAGTGACGTCAGAGTGTCCCATGCGCATGGATGACGTGCCATGCGATCACGTGATCCATGCGCTTGAGGCGCCCTGACGTCACTCTGGAACGCCCCTGGAGCCGCACGGATGGTAAGTATGCCGCTCCCCGCTACACTTTACCATGGCTGCCAGGACTTTAGCGTCCCGGCAGCCATGGTAACCATTGAGAAAAAGCTAAACGTTGCATCCGGCAATGCGCCGAAACGACGTTTAGCTTAAGGCCGGATCCGGATCAATGCCTTTCAATGGGCATTCATTCCGAATCCGGCCTTGCGGCAAGTCTTCAGGATTTTTGGCCGGAGCAAAAAGCGCAGCATGCTGCGGTATTTTCTCCGGCCAAAAAACATTCCGTTCCGGAACTGAAGACATCCTGATGCATCCTGAAGGACGGACTCTCCATTCAGAATGCATTAGGATAATCCTGATCAGGATTCTTCCGGCATAGAGCCCCGACGACGGAACTCTATGCCGGAAGAAAAGAACACAAGTGTGAAAGAGCCCTTAGCCGTATCTAGAGAAGCCAAGGCCCAGTCCGCTTTTCCTCCTACGCCCACCCGAGCAATGACCTGCGCCCTTCTGATGTTACTGGATGTCGATCGTCCCGGTATAAAGCCGGATTGATCCTCGTGTATAATAGTAGTAATTACTTTATTCAATCTATTGGCTAGTATCTTTGTAAGTATTTTATAGTCTACTAGACGTTAAGCCCATTACAATAACGGGCGCTAGTACAGTAGGAACAGTCTATATTAGGCCTCTTTCACACGTTTTTTTATTCCGTTTGTGTTTTTTTTTTTCATTCCGTATACGGTCATTCATTTCAATGCATTCCGTTTCCGTATTTCCGTTTTTTCCGTTCCGTTGAAAGATAGAACATGTCCTATTATTGCCCGCAAATCACGTTCCGTGGCTCCATTCAAGTCAATGGGTCCGCAATAAAAAACGTAACAGATACGGAAAAACTGAATGGAAATGCAACGGAAACAAAAAAAATGGAACAACGGATCCGTGAAAAACGGACTGCAAAATACTGAAAAAGACTGGTGGCTGAGACGGCTGGCACTGACTGGTGGTGCTAAGACTGCTGGCAGCGACTGGTGGCTTAGACTGCTGGCTCTAACTGGTGGCTTAGACTGCTGGCACTAAATGGTGGCTGAGACTGCTGGCAGTGACTGGTGGCTTAGACTGCTGGCTCTAACGGGTGGCTGAGACTGCTGGCACTAAATGGTGGCTGAGACGGCTGGCACTGACTGTTGGCACTGTGACTGGTGGCTGAGGCAGAGATTTTATTATATAGGATATTCAATATTGAAATGGACCTATAAGAGCCACATTCCAGTGGGCTTTTATCCGGTTTCAGCCGCACTACTATTGAGGCATCATATAGCGTCTCCGGAAGGCATCCCTCCCGTTGTGCTGCCCCATACATTTTGTGCAATTGTGGTCCAAGGATATCAATGTACTTGAAGTACACCTCTAGTGGAAGGCCATCAGGGCCAGGTGACTTTACCGAGGCTTAACCCCTTATAGCATCTTCTACTTCCTCTAGGGTGATCTCCGCGTTCTCCATCTTGTTCCTCCATTTTTAGGTACTTAACATCTTGCAGATAGCTAGTCAAATCAGAGTGGGTCTACTGTATCACTGAGCGATACAACTCTTGATAAAATTCCTGGAATCTAGCCAGTATACCCTTTGCATCTTCCACCATCTCACCCTCCGCATTATGTATACGTAGCACTGATGGAGCTGCTGTGTTATTGTGTACTACGTGTGCCAACATTTTACCAGACTGGCTGCCCAACTCAAACGATTGCTGTTTGTGGAAAAAGAGCTTACGATCACTTTTCTCCCTAAGCTGTATTAGATATTGCCTCCCTATCTGCAGCCACTCCAATCTATTGTTCTCCGTGGGACTTGAGCAGGGGTGTACATAGAGAAGTAAGGGCCCCATAGCAAGAGTCAAACCAGGCCCCCACACAGGACAGAAGGGTTTCCACCAAAACCCTCTTCAATGGCCCTTGGGTCATTTTTCCTCTGGATAGATCATCAGCATCTGATCGGCGGGGGTCCGTGGCAGTAGTGCCGTGGCCTTCTCGCTGTTTACCGCAGGCCCAGTGACGTCACGACTAGTATCATCTACAGCCTGATCCAGCACTCTTCGCAGGGCACGCTCCAAGAAGAAAACAAATGGGATGAGGTCGCTGATGGTGCCTTCGGTGCGACTGACTAGGTTTGTCACCTCCTCAAAAGGACGCATGAGCCTACAGGCATTGCGCATGAGCGTCCAGTAATGTGGCAAAAAAATTCCCAGCTCCGCAGAGGCTGTCCTAGCACCCCGGTCATACAAATACTCGTTGGCGGCTTTTTCTTGTTGGAGCAGGCGGTCAAACATTAGGAGTGTTGAATTCCAACGTGTCGGGCTGTCGCAAATCAAGTGCCTCACTGGCATGTTGTTTCGGCGCTGAATGTCTGAAAAGTGCGCCATGGCCGTGTAGGAACGCCTGAAATGGCCACACACCTTCCTGGCCTGCTTGAGGACGTCCTGTAAGCCTGGGTACTTAGACACAAAGCGTTGTACGATGAGATTCAACACATGTGCCATGCACGGCACATGTGACAACTTGCCCAAATTCAATGCCGCCAACAAATTGCTTCCATTGTCACACACCACTTTGCCGATCTCCAGTTGGTGCGGGGTCAGCCACTGATCCACCTGTACTTTCAGGGCGGACAGGAGTGCTGGCCCAGTGTGACTCTCTGCTTTCAGGCAAGTCAACTCCAAGACAGCGTGACACTGTCGTATCCGGGATGTGGAATAGCCCCTGGGGAGCTGGGGGGATTCAGTTGATGTGCAGCCAGACGCCGCAGCATAAGAGGACTCAGCCGAGGAGGTTATGGAAGAGGATGGAGTAGGAGGAGTAGAGGAGGTGGCAGTAGGCCTGCCTGCAAGTCGTGGCGGTGTCACCAACTCCGCTGCAGAGCCACGCATTCCATGCTTGTCAGCCGTCAGCAGGTTGACCCAATGCGCAGTGTAGGTGATATACCTGCCCTGACCGTGCTTTGAAGACCAGGTATCAGTGGTCAGATGGACCCTTGCCCCAACACTGTATGCCAGAGATGCCATGACTTCCTTTTCAATCACAGAGTAGAGGTTTGGGATTGCCTTTTTTGAAAACAAAAATTCGTCCGGGTACCTTCCACTGTGGTGTCCCAATAGCGATACATTTTTTGAAGGCCTCAGACTCCACCAGCTGGTATGGTAAAAGCTGGTGGGCTAAGAGTTCCGTCAAGCCAGCTGTCAGACGCCGGGCAAGGGGGTGACTCTGTGACATTGGCTTCCTACGCTCAAACATTTTCTTTACAGACACCTGACTGTGGGCAGATGAGATGGAACTGCTTAAGGTGAGAGGCGGAGTGGCGGGTGGTTGAGAGGGGGCAAGGAGTACAGCAGTGGTTGACGTGGCTGAAGATGCTGGACCAGGAGGAGGATGGTGGCTTTGAGCTTGTGTGCTACTTCTACTCGTCATCATGTGTTGATCCCATAGGCGTTTGTGATGTGCGATCATGTGCCTTCGCAAAGCAATTGTACCTAGGTGGGTGTTGGATTTCCCACGACTCAGTTTCTTTTAGCACAGGTTGCAAATGGCATCGCTGTTGTCAGAGGCAGACACACAAAAAAAATGCCACACTGCTGAGCTTTGCAATGATGGCATTCTGGTGGTGGCAACAGCATGTGTTGATTGGCGTGCTGTCTGGCTGACCCCGGATGCCGATACATGCTGTCTGACTGTGCCACTAGCTCCTTGCGACGACCTCCCCCTGCTTCCAACTAGTCTCCTCCTTCTATCTGTCTCCCCATCTGAACTTTCCCCCTCTTCTTCTTCTCTTCGAGCGGGCACCCACGTGGCATCCACGGACACATCGTCATCATCAACCACTTCACTTGTATCTGACACCTCAGCAAAGGAAGCAGCAGCGGGTACAACATCATCATCACACTGTACGTCCATGTGTGTAATGCTACCTGACTGAGACATATCCCTGTTATCTACATCCTCTGGCAATAATGGTTGCGCATCACTAATTTCATCCAACTGATGTGTAAATAACTCCTCTGAGGGATCAAGTGAAGCGGCTGTGGTGGTAGTGGTAGCGGCGGGCAGGAGAGTGGTAACTTGAGAGCAGGTGACCAAAGCTGAGCTGGAGGAGGATGGTGCGTCAAGGTTCTTAGCGGAAGCTGTTGAAGATTGGGTGTCCTGTGTAAGCCAGTCAACTATTTTCCCAGAATTTTTTGGGTTCAGGGTACGTGGCCTCTGAACACTGGACATTATTCCAGGGCCAGTGGAAATCACAGCACTACGACCACGACGGCCCCTGCGGCGTGGCCTGCCTCTGCCTATCATTTTTTTATTAGATAAGTGTTACTATGCGTGCAAGGTACTGTGCCATCCTATATAAGTGGTGGGCAGTGGGCACAGTACAGTCTGTGTGGGCCTGACACACACGGGCTTGCAAATGTGATTAGATCACAGAAAAATATTAAATATATTTTTTTTTATCTGCAAGGTATTTTCTGTCACACCCTGTATGAATGGTGCACACAGTGCTGTCTGTGACTGGGCCTGCAGCCTCTCACACACGGGCAGGCAACTGCAATATATATATAAAAATAAAAAATAAAGCACACTGATGTACCAGCCCTGAAAAGGGCTTTTTGGGGTGCTGTCTGGACGCTGTCCTTACAGCAGATGAGTCTGTGGACACAGAACACTGCCCTAGCTAACGCTTTCCCTATTAGATCAGCAGCAGCAGCAGCACTCTCCCTCCTCTCACTGTGACTGCAGCTTCCGAATGAATCTAAAATAGATGCTGTCCAGGAGGTGGGAGGGTCTGGGAGGGAGGGTCTGCTGCTGATTGGCTGGAATGTGTCTGCTGGCTGTGAGGTACAGGGTCAAAGTTTACTCAATGATGATGTATAGGGGGCGGACCGAACATCGCATATGTTCGCCCGCCGCGGCGAACGCGAACAAGCTATGTTCGCCGGGAACTATTCGCGGGCGAACTATTCGGGCCATCTCTAGTGATCGGGAGACAGATCATGTCCGTGAGTTGCATCAAGTAAAAGATAAAATAGAAACTGAAATAACAGTTTGTGTGATTTGTTATTTACACTGTGTGCAATGTGCGGCCTCCTCCGGTCTCACAACTGGTATACTGCTGACAACGTACATGACCTTCAGGAGACGCTGCTACATCCCACAGGCCTGGATTATGAAGGGATTTAGTTACTGGACATATAATTAGCTAGAGAAAAACATTTCTAGTATCATGTTTATTATAATATTAGACATTTCCTTATCTTCTCTATATCCGTGATATTACCCATAAAGCACCAGGAGACTCTCTTAATACCAGACTTCTGAAGAAGTCTTCTCCACCAAAGTCCTGTTATCTGCTCATCACAGAGAGGAATCGGCTTCTTCTTCAGTTCAGTAAGAGATCTCTATATTTGGTTTCTGCTTGTTCAGTTTTCTTATGGCTTCCTTCTCCTCTTCAGATAATTCATTGTACGTCAGACTAGAAGAGAAAACAGCGCCCCCAGCATTAGTGAGGTTGTATTGTGAGGTTTCCTCGTGACATCAGACCAGTCAGTGAATTGATCTCCTGAACATGTGTTTTGTAAATCTCCCCTTTGGTTTAGTGTTCTCATTAAAGGGGTTCTCCGGGAATTAGGAAAATGAAAATACTTAAATATTACTTTATTATAAATATATTCCTAGATACCTTTCATTAGTTATAATGGCTCGTTTTGTCTGGGGAGCAATCATTAGGAAAAATAAAATGGCCGCCATCCTATCAGTTCACACAAAACCTGTCCTAATCACACAGGAGGACAAGTTACTTCAGAGCAGTGAGCCAAAGAGCTGCCTCATCTTCTATGATCCTGAATACAGTGTAATATGATCTTCAGCTAACTCTCTGTAGATATGGAGTTCATCATGAGGAGGCATGAAGTACAGAGAGGAGGTGGGGGTGATGTGGATAATGAGCAGCAGCTCTTGTATGTAGTCTCCATTACCACAGTCTGTCCTGTCTGTCCTCCATGTCTCCTCATGAACTCCATTCCCACAGAGATTCAGTTAAAGTTCTTATAATCTGTATTCAGGATCATAATCCCTGACAAGTAGGAGAGGAGGAGGCAGCAGCAGCTCTTTACCTCAGTCCTTGGAAGTTACTTGTCCTCCTGTATGATTAGGACAGCTTTTGTGTGTATTAATAGAACGGCAGCCATTTTGTTTCTCCTAATGATTGCTCCCGAAACAAAATGAGCCATTATAAGAAATGAAAGGCATTTGGGAATATATTTACAATAAAGTAATATTTAAGTATTTTCTTTTTCTAAACTCCTGGAGAACCCCTTTAAGAGAAATAAAATCAGAGTCTTGCAGGTTTGACACCTTTTAATGGCTAACAAAAATAGAGGTAATGATGTTACATAGCGAGCCTTTGAGACATCACCAGTCCCTTCATCAGGCGGACTACAAGAATGAAGAAACAGTGCTATATATCCAATAAGAACAGAGACACGAGGGACTGAATGGACATAGTCGGGGCACCAGGTCTCTGAGACAACATCAATTTAGAGACCATAAAACGTTCACACCCCTTATCTGTCAGATAACTAAGGACTCATTGGCAAGATCTTTGATAGTCTGTTGTTTTTTAAATGTCCCTTCATCCCCCCATGTCTCTGTTCTTATTGTTTCTTCATACATACTTGTAGGACGCCTGATGAAGGGACTGGTGATGTCTGGAAAGCTCGCTATGTAACAACACTGAATCATCGTTTGCCGGCAGCAGATCATGATTACAAAGCACGATCTGCCACCGACCAATGAGTTTTAATTCTGCTGAAAGATTCCATTACCCGGTGACCGAGCGTTTACTAGTTTATGTGGTAATTGGCGGCAGTATTAAACCTCATGCACACGTCTGTGTCCATGCTCAAATCTGTGAAAAGGTGGTCTATGATGGTCAATGAAAAGATGCCTCCGTGAAAGATCAGTTTGTCTGTTTTTTGCTGTCCGTGTGTCATTCCTGTTTCACAGACACTGCAGCTGAAAAATAATTTTCTCGCTCGTATCATTAGGAGACACAGGAGACCATGGGTACAGCTGCTGGCACTAGGAGGCGACGCTAAGCAAAAAAGTGTTAGCTCCTCCTCTCAGCTGCACCCCTACCAAGCTAGTCAGTTTTAGCTTAGTGTCTGTAGGAGGCAGACCTTCCTGCTTTGCAGGGCATCTATCCTCCATTTTTATTTATTATTTTAGTTTGTTATTTTACCTTTTTCCCCTTTAGGCATGGGAAACAGACACCTTGCCTCTCTGTTCCCCTCACCGCCTGACCTCCCCCAAGAAGGCAAAGTGGACCAGGGCAGCCCAGCTCCCCTGCATCCCGCCAGCCATGGGATCACCTGCCTTTCTGCAGTCCCCCCTCCACTCCAGCCTCCCTACCACCTCGGTGCTAGCAGCTGAAGAGGTGACCCTACTGGTACCCCGAGGAGGGGTGAAGAGAAGAGGATGTAGATGGGGTGAGTATGGTGAACACCTCCCCTCTCCATTCCTCTCATTCTTCATTCCCCTCCTGGCCTGGGTTTTCTCCTCTTTATTTCACCTAGTGCTTGCGCCCCTCCTCGCCCCCTCCACCTTCTTCCCTCCCGGGCCTGCCGGTACCATTTCCCAGCGGTCGCATCCCCTCCTGGGCTGGCCGCTGCTTCTCACTACTGGGGATAGATTATGCCCATCCAATGCCTTAGTCCAGGGTTTGGGTATCTCACGGCCGTTCCTTCCGCCCCCCATTCCGGCCAGAAGTTCTACCAGTTGGCTTGCTACTACTAGGCCACAACTTCCATGCTGGTGTATGGGGGGAGCAGACCGTCCCCCAGGCATGAAATCTTCTTACCCAGACGTTCCCCTCCTCCAGGAGCCTGCTGACCTCTTCCACTGGTCACCAATAATTTATAAAAATAAATTAACCCTTTCCTTGTCTAGGGTTTAACTCTATAAATATACATTATAATTAAAAATTAAAATGTAACCCCTTCCTGCCTCTTCACCCAGTTGAGGCTGGGGCTTCAGATTTCACTTTGATGATTATATAAAAAAAAACTGTAAACCGTGGTGCTATCCGGCGCTGAACATAGTGAGTACCACAGCTTTAACCCTTTCTACAGGTGGTGCATGGCTGCCTCCTCACTCCCAGTCATGCACTACCACTGGTTGCTGTACATCCTGTCATATTACCTTCCTTCCACAGGCGGAGTAATCGCACTACCACTGCATTCTGTACAACCTGTCACATTACCTCCTTCCGCAAGTAATCACACTAACAAGTGAAGTACTTGCACCAACATTGGATACTGTGGCTTTCCACAGGTGCAGTATCTGCAAGAGCTGGTATATACTACCACTGGATACTGTGGCTAATACCGCATTAACCCCTTCATTTTTGTGTGTTGGTGTTGAGCGCCTACATGGCAGTCTCTGTCCTCCCAGGGTATACTTCTCCTGGAGCCAAATGGCTACTTGTAGGCGCTGTAAAAGTAGACTCAGTTTTATACTGACTTTAAAACTGGTTTTAAAGTCAGTATAAAACTGAGTCTACTTTTACAACGCCTACCAGTAGCCATTAGGCTCCAGGAGAAGTATATAGTGGGCTCAGCATGCATGTTGGTACTTGCATCCCTGTATCCGATGAAAGCTGTCATGGCACCGGACAGGGTTAAAAGCAGAGTGTGCTTGGCGTGCATGCTGCACCTGCATTCCCTGGACTTTGTGTGGCTATCATGGCCCATAACAGGTAGGAACTAGTGTTAGGGACCACTCATAGAGGCGACCTTGACATGGTGAGTGGCTTATTACGCTTTGGCCAAAATGTACACCAATGCCTCATTTAACATCCAGCATAGAGGCAGGGCAGAGTGCTGGGTGCAGAGTGCGATTGCATTTGTTTTTGCGTTTGTATCTGTATTTCGCCATAGCAATGTGCACCTGCATACAGGGTTGTGCTGACTGAACCCCCCCACATTTTTTTTAGTGTAAGGGTTACGTCCGCTCCACAGTGACAGACCAAACTCCCCGTTTAACGCACCGCAAACAGTCCATTTGCACAACCGCAAACTCCCCATTTGCACAAGGTTGGATACCAAGCTAGCCATGTCCCGTTCCTTGTCCTCACTGATGTCATTGAAGGTCTCTTCCTCCACCCAGCCACGTACAACACCAAGGGTCCCCGAAAGGTGACAACAAGCCCCCTGGGACGCCTGCTGTGGATAGTCTTCCACCTCCTCAAAGCCACCTTCCTCCTCTGACTCCTCTTCTTCAGACTCCTCTCTCTGCGTTATTATAAGGTGTGTTAAGTAGTACTATTCCTATCAGGGGACGTGTATATGGCATCGATTTTAGGAACGGGGAGATGGAAAAAGATGCTTGGTCGGTCCTCCTACTTCAAATTTGGGGCACTGCGCGTGCAATCTAATGTGCCACCAGATAGTTGTGGTGTGTTATGTTGTTCTATTCTTATCAGTTTAATCCCTGTTACGTCCCCTATCAGGGGACGTGTATATGGCATCGATTTTAGGAATTTTTGTGCAAAGAAATTTCGGCCCTGGCAGGCCCTGAAATGCACACTTGTGAAGGAAAATGACTGCTATTATTTCAGTCCAAAAAGTGTTGTTTTTTTCAAATGTACACCACTGTAACACCAGATATGCACTGGTGTGACACTGTGCCCTGGCAGGCCCTGAAACGCACACGTGTGAAGGAAAAGACTGATATTATTTCACAGTCAAAAAAGTTTTTTGTTTTTTTAAATGCAAGACTGATGTTCTAGCCCTAAAAAGGCCTTTTTGGGGGTGCTGTCCTTACAGCAGAGATCAGAGGAGTCTTTCAGGACTGCAGTGGACACTGAATACATTGGCCTAGCTATCGATTTCCCTATTAGATCAGCAGCAGCTGCACAGTCCCTCCTCTCACTAAGAATGCAGCTTCCGAATGAATCTAAGATGGATGCTGTCCAGGAGGTGGGAGGGTCTGGGAGGGAGGGTCTGCTGCTGATTGGCTGGAATGTGTCTGCTGACTGAGGTACAGGGTCAAAGTTTACTCAATGATGACGAATAGGGGGCAGTTGTGCTGTCACTTGTCACTGCTAATAGATGATTCGTTGCTGGCACGCAACACCCTTTCTACTTTCTGCCCTTCTGCAAGACGAGTCCACCCCTAGACACTGTCTCTGTCTACCTGCTCAGTATCCATATTCATGAGGTTGGCGTCTTACTGCTCTGGAATGTCTGCACTGGCACTATTTTTCTATATGACCAGTTTTTCCTGGTACTTTTGTGACGATGGGCATCGGCATCACACTCTCTTCTGGCGGAGTGTTTCTCCCATCTCTGGCCACTTTGTGCATTCCTCTGATGACCACATTCTCCTCTTCAGGCACAGTTGCTACAATATGATGGTAGGTGGTCTCTGACGAGTCTACTTGCCTCTGATGTTTCTGGCATCGCTTCTACCTATCACCAAGGTATGTTTTCTTCAGCCTACTGTTGGGTCTGCCTGATCCAGGCAGTTTCTCTGTGGTGTATCACGCAGCTTCTCTCGTTAGAGGACTCCTGATAAAGCCTCTACGCCTCGGGGGGTATCTGTCAACCAGGTTACCTTCTCCTTACGGAGCGTTTATTTTATAGCTCTGGTGTACGCTGCGGTTCTTAACTTTGGATCTGCTTTGAAGAGTGTATTCCTGGCAAGTGTATGTGCTCTCTAGCACGGATTCTAGCCTGCTCTCTTTTCACAGCGCGGTTGTCCTGTCTCTGTCCGTTACCTCAGGCTATCTAAGGCCAGTCCTGGTACTCTGCCTTCTGCCCAGTTGATTCCTTCGAGATCACCAAGTTTTTTCCCTATGTTGAAATCCCGTATATATCCCGTACACATTAGGTAGAGTTTTCTATGGGTTTTTCTGTCGCTTGTTGGCCGGATGTCATACATACCCGGATTCTACAGATCCTATTTTGCAGTCTTCCCTCGGTTTTCTGTGGGGCTTATTGTCATGCAAGACGTCCTGGCTTTTCAGTCCGGACTTCCACACCAGTCCTGTGGTACTCGATATCCAGATGAACCTTCCGGTTATCATTTTCAGCCGTCTGAAATGCTTCTCCTTCTTATGGATATTCTGTGCTGGTATCCACTTCTTCTGACGTATCTCAAACCTTTGTTTAACTGGGGTTTCCTCTTTCTGCCCAGTCTAAATTACTGCGTGTTCTACGCTCTCTGGATGGCCCATTTGGTTCTTGCTCTTCCTGTCCTAGTCAGGGTTCTTTTTCCATGCGGGATCTCATGGCCAGCCTTAGATTGTTCTGCTCTTTTGTTCCCTCTCCATTGTACTACTTTAGAACGTCCCATGGTTCCCCAATGATAGGAGCAAGAAAATAGGGTTTTTGGGCTTGCCTATAAAATCGTTTTCTTGCTAAGAGTACATTGTTGGCTCTTCTTGATGGGTTCCACCAGTTCTTGGTTCTGACCCATCTCCACTTCTCTTCTTACTCGTTATCTGTTGGATTCTCGTGGCTGCTCCTAATGCTTTCGTAGAAACTGATGAGCTCAGTGTATACAGGGGGGGGATAGCAAAGAGGAGGAGCCAACATTTTTTATCTTGGTGTCGCCTCCTAGTGGCAGCAGCTGTACCCATGGTCTCCTCTGTCCCCAATGAACTTAGAGAGAAAAGGATTTTACAGGTAAGCACAAAAAATCCTATTTTCAAAGCATCTCTTCCTAATGATCCATAGTTTTCACTGACCTGTAGAGTATAATGGGTGTGATGGATCCGTCAACACGTACACAATAGAGCATGCATCCATGCTAAAACATGGATGTGTGAATACACACATTAAAATGAATGGGTGAGTGGGCTGTCCATCAAGAACACGTACAGCACATATATGTGAAACAATGACGTGTGAATGAGGCCTTACACTGCCAGATCATTGCTGACAGGCGATACTACGGATGCTTGTTAGTGATGATCTGGCAGACTATCTGCCTGTCTCATACAAGCCTAACACTGCAGCCTGGTCTCTGCAGCATCTACAGAGGGGCCAAGATCTCCTCATCCAGAGGAGAAGTCACAGGGAGGTGCGGTACAGGACAATAGAAGAGATAGGTCAGTATTCACAAGAGGATGTACAGAGACGTTTCCACCCTTCTTGATCTTTCTCAGCCCATTTCTATAGAGAGCGGCCACTCTTCCATGTGATGGGACATCTTAGCTATCATCAGGTCTAGCGCCATCATCAGAAGAGGGATGGAACTATGCGGCTATAAGTCATTACATATAGAATTATAATCACAGATAATACAGAGCAGTACAGTATATAGAGTATGTGTTTGGTATTACAGAGCAGTATAGTGTATAGCGGATGTGTTTGGTATTACAGAGCAGTACAGTGTATAGTGGATGTGTTTGGTATTACAGAGCAGTACAGTGTATAGTGGATGTGTTTGGTATTACAGAACAGTACAGTGTATAGTGGATGTGTTTGGTATTACAGAGCAGTACAGTGTATAGCGGATGTGTTTGGTATTACAGAGCAGTACAGTGTATAGCGGATGTGTTTGGTATTACAGAGCAGTACAGTGTATAGCGGATGTGTTTGGTATTACAGAGCAGTACAGTGTATAGCGGATGTGTTTGGTATTACAGAGCAGTACAGTGTATAGCGGATGTGTTTGGTATTACAGTGCAGTACAGTGTATAGTGGATGTGTTTGGTATTACAGTGCAGTACAGTGTATAGTGGATGTGTTTGGTATTACAGAGCAGTACAGTGTATAGTGGATGTGTTTGGTATTACAGAGAAGTACAGTGTATAGAGGATGTGTTTGGTATTACAGAGAAGTACAGTGTATAGAGGATGTGTTTGGTATTACAGAGCAGTACAGGGTATAGGGGATGTGTTTGGTATTACAGAGCAGTACAGGGTATAGGGGATGTGTTTGGTATTACAGAGCAGTACAGTGTATAGAAGATGTGTTTGGTATTACAGAGCAGTACAGTGTATAGTGGATGTGTTTGGTATTACAGAGCAGTACAGGGTACAGTGGATGTGTTTGGTATTACAGAGCAGTACAGTGTATAGCGGATGTGTTTGGTATTACAGAGCAGTACAGTGGATGTGTTTGGTATTACAGAGCAGTACAGTGTATAGCGTATGTGTTTAGTATTATATGGCAGTACAGTGTATAGTGGATGTGTTTGGTATTACAGAGCAGTACAGTGTATAGCGTATGTGTTTGGTATTAGAGCAGTACAGTGTATAGTGGGTGTGTTTGGTATTACAGAGCAGTACAGTGTATGGCGGATGTGTATGGTATTGCAGTGGGTGGGAGAGGGGAATGTCCGGCAGACCCGTCCTATTTACCATTTTCTATGCCTGTTTCAGTGGCTCAGAAGCGGTCTTACACTTGGGACTGGCAATGGATGCCCCGAAGTTAAGGAGAGGCCGGCGCTTTTTCATTACTTTGACGGATTTACCGCCAGTTTACGGCTTTATTAATACTAATAATAGAACCCAGGATTAGCGATCAAGGATAAAGAAAAACAGAGAAAAAGCTTTTAAAAAAAATGGAAATCTTTTATTGTCTGTTATTGCACAGACAGCGAGAGGGAACAGCTGGTGGATCCCTTTAGAATCACTGAATGGTATTTATTAGAAGAACTCAAAGGCACCTTAGGAAAATTAAAGAGGGAAGCTCCTAGGCAGTTGGTATGAAAAGTAATATTTAGAAAAGCTGGTTACTTGACTACTTGATTACATATTGCTTTATGTATTTTAAAGTAACAGACTAATAAAGAAATATATTTTGGAAAAAAAAGAAACCCAGAATTAGGGATTATTCTGGATTACAGTGGTACTATACCTACTATACACTATGTGCAGAATTATTAGGCAAATGAGTATTTTGACCACATCATCCTCTTTATGCATGTTGTCTTACTCCAAGCTTTATAGGCTCGAAAGCCTACTACCAATTAAGCATATTAGGTGATGTGCATCTCTGTAATGAGAAGGGGTGTGGTCTAATGACATCAACACCCTATATCAGGTGTGCATCATTATTAGGCAACTTCCTTTCCTTTGGCAAAATGGGTCAAAAGAAGGACTTGACAGGCTCAGAAAAGTAAAAAATAGTTAGATATCTTGCAGAGGGATGCAGCACTCTTAAAATTGCAAAGCTTCTGAAGCGTGATCATCGAACAATCAAGCGTTTCATTGAAAATAGTCAACAGGGTCGCAAGAAGCGTGTGGAAAAACCAAGGCGCAAAATAACTGCCCATGAACTGAGAAAAGTCAAGCGTGCAGCTGCCAAGATGCCACTTGCCGAGGGGGCGGAGCCAACGGAGCATGGTGCAGGACGCTTGAACTCAGAGCTCCTCACCACACAGCCCGGCTTAACAGCTAAAATAGCATTTTCACCTGCCTAAACATGGGCAAGATCGGCAAGGAGAGAAGCAAGGACCCGGAGGCTACCCCACGGGTCAAGAAATCACAAGGGGACATGAATAACTACTTCCAGAAGAAGTTGTCTCTAACGGCCGAGCGCCGCAAAATGGCGCCTGCTGACTTCAGCGACGCGGCACAAGAAGAGGATGACTCGGATGGCGCGAGTTCGTGCACCCAGTCCGAAGCACGAGGCGGGAAAGACCCGATGCCCATCACTAGATCCTTCCTGAAGCACACCTTAGCACAAGCCTTAACGCCAGTGATGAAGGAGCTGGCGGATATAAAATCGGAGGTGAAGCTTATGGGTCACAGAGTGGAGGCCCTGGAAGATTCTCAGGCCGCGATAGTCCAACATAGCACGGGGATGCAGTCGCAAGTGCAAACGCTTCGCTCACAGATAAATAATGCCTACCTGTATCTTGAAGATCAAGAAAACAGGGGAAGGAGGAAAAATGTGAGGCTGAGAGGCATCCCTGAATCAGTTCCTGCAGAAGAGCTAACTGGAGCGGTTCGCCGCATATTTGCCATGCTACTGGGAGAGGAGCGCTGCAGCCATTATCACTATTGAAAGAGCGCATAGAGCACTGAGGCCAAAACCTCCGGCGGGGGACCCCCCGAGGGACACCATATGTGCTTTGCTCAATTATCTGGACACTTCAGAAGTCCTAAAAGCTGCTAGAGATAAAGAAGAAATCCTGCTTGATGACAACAAGATCTTACTGTTCCAGGATCTCGCTGCAAGCACATTAGCCAAGCGCAGAGCCCTTCGGCCGCTGACATCGGAGCTGAGATCTAGGAAGCACCCACATAGATGGCTATTCCCATTCGGCCTAAGCACCACCATTAATGGGAGACAGATCATAGTGAAACAGCCTGAAGATCTACGAAAGATATGGGAAGCTCTCGATATTGCACCGATGGACATCCCACCGTGGCTACCAGTAGCCGATTTTGAGGAGCTCCCACAGTTATCTACGCCTCCTCCGTGGAATCGAGTGGCGAAGTTCAAGTCTCCAAAGAAGAGGGTTGCTTCGGCCGATTGAGGTCCCTCACGTGAGACTCTTGTGATTATTGAATTAACCCTTTGCTTTTTAGGTCCGAGTGAAGGGACTCATCTGCACTATTGTCGGTCAACAGTTGTGTTCATTTTGATGTCTGGACATGCATCGAGCCCTTACTATAGGATCTAGGAGTAGGCAAAGCTTTTTGATTGTTATCTTTTTCATGTCTAGTATGTAGCCGGTATTGTCACTGTTTTTGTGAATCGCAGGGTTAACAGTGGGATTTGGGATGGATACTTGGGGGTGACTAGGACATAACAATGATTTCTCTTTAGACTGTTAGACTGGTCAACCCTGGGGAGACATCCTATGACCCTCAGTATATAGCTTATTGCAGGTTACATTTTGCCTAAGCCGTGGTTGTGGTGCTCCGAATATGATTTTGGCTCCCACCACTATGTTATTACCCCCAACACGCATTTTTATGTGTGTAGTCTCACCTTTGTTTAGTTTTAGGTCCCTGAGGTGTCCCCACCCATATGGTAGGTGGACGCTGGTTTATGACCTTTTCTTATTCTTCTTTTTTTTTAAAACTAGTCAGGATCTTAATTTTAATGACAGAGTGCATGCTCAAGTATTCCTCAAATGGCTAAGGTTACGGTTGTAACACTAAATGTGAATGGGATGAACATACCACAAAAACGCAGTCAAATATACCATATGCTTAGGAAGGAGAGAGCGGATATAGTGTTTCTTCAAGAAACCCATTTCCGACACCTCCATATACCCAATTTAGTAAACAGACACTTTGTAAACTGGTATCATTCTACTTATACTTCAGCAGCTAGAGGTGCTTCAATTGGGATTAGTAATAATATTCCTATGGTGGTCATGGATAAGATAGTGGACCCTGAAGGACGATATGTATTTATCAAGGGTAAAATTTTTAACTCCATGGTTACGTTGGCTAATTTGTATGCTCCTAACACCAAGCAAGTCCTTTGGTTGTGCCAGACATTAAACACACTGAAATCCTTTGCTGAGGGAACGCTCATCATGGGCGGTGATCTCAATTTAGCAATAGACCCCTCAAAAGACTCCACCTCTAAACATACTTCTATATCCCCGAAACAAATCCGAAGGCTTCAGATAGGGTTGGCAGCTTTGGGAATATCAGATGCCTGGAGAATCCTCCATCCCGGTGAGAGAGACTATACTTATTATTCACAGGTCCATAGGTCTTACCAAAGGTTGGATTATTTATTCCTGTCAAATACGGCCCTGGGGTCAGTCATGGGCGCGTCTATAGGCTCTATAACAGTTTCTGACCATGCCTCAGTTAGCTTGCAAGTGAGGCTTAAGGACATACCACCTAAAGCCTGGTCTTGGAGACTTAATACCACACTATTAGAAGATACGGTTAATAGAGACCAAATTAAAGAGAGTATTTTAGGAATAATGACACGCCTGATATCCCTAAAACAACGATATGGGAGGCCCACAAAACAGTTCTTAGAGGGGAATTGATCAGCCTAGGTACTAGGGTAAAAAAACAGAGAACCGAAAAAATAGAACACATTTTATCACGAATTTCCGCACTGGAAAAACGACATAAGTCCAACATGACAGAGGCTACACAAAATGCTCTTAATCTGTTACGTTCCCAGTTGAAAGATACGCTAAATGTCAAATCAGCTAGAACTTTACGGTCGCTAAGGTTTAAGTATTACTCGCATGGAGATAAGGGCTCCAAGTTAATGTCCTCTCTTTTGAAAGCCCAGAGGAATAAAACTTTTGTTAGCGCAGTTAAAGATAAGGATAGTAATAGGCTGATCACGACTCCTGACATTGCAGCAGAGTTTTGTAAATTCTACAAATCACTGTATAACATCGAGGTAAGCTCAAATGGTACAGGAGATAATCCCTCTCACTTACAAAACCTCATCGACTCCTTTCTCCAGTCCATTAAAATCCCAACTATTTCAGAAGCAGGGAAAAATAGCCTTCTATCACCTTTCACGGAGTTGGAAGTAAGACAAATACTTAATACTATCCCATCTGGAAAAAGCCCTGGCCCTGATGGGTTCCCTATTGCTTACTATAAAAAGTACCAAGAGGTCCTGATACCACACTTCACCAAAATGTGCAACTCTCTGATGTTGGGGTCTTCCCTCTCTCCTCAGGCTCAATTAGCTCACATTACCATTCTACATAAGGAGGGGAAAGATCCAGAGGAATGTGGTAGTTATAGGCCCATTTCACTCCTCAACACAGATCTGAAGTGGTGGGCGAAACTATTGAGCCAACGCATTTCTAAGCTGCTCCCGGAGCTGATAGGAGAGGAACAGGTGGGATTTGTGCCTGGCAGGGAGGGAAGACACAACGTCAGTAGAGTACTGCATGCAATATTCCTAGCCAAGGAGAAGAAATCGCCATTGTTACTTTTAGGAACCGATGCTGAAAAGGCGTTCGACAGAGTTAATTGGCTGTTTATGAAGTCCTGTTTAGTAGCCTACGGCTTTCCTTGGCAAACTATTGAGGCCATTTTTTCTCTATATTCAGCCCCATCCGCAAGAGTGCTAGTTAATGGAGCTCTGTCGGACGCCTTTCAGATTAGGAACGGCACTAGACAAGGGTGCCCCCTTTCACCCTCCCTCTTTGTTCTAACATTAGAGATCTTACTACTGAAGTTCAGACAATCTACCAATATTGAGGGGATACAGTTAGAAGGTGTCCAACATAAGATGGCAGCGTTTGCCGATGACCTTTTACTGATGATAACGAACCCCAAAGAAGCAATGCCTCATGTATTGGAGATTTTCAAGAGCTTTGGAGCTATCTCTAACTTTAGAATAAATATGGGAAAATCTGAAGCCTTGGGAGTATCACTTGATCCAGATACTAAGAGTCACATAATGGCCTTGACCCCATTCAAGTGGCCCAATGAGGCCATAAAATATTTAGGAATATTAGTGCCGGCTAACCCGAACCTTCTCTTTCGACTTAATTATAGCCCCTTGATAAATAAAATCAAATCATTTCTCTCTAGGGCCTTAGTGCCTAATCTGTCTTGGCTAGGGAGGAAAAACATCCTTACGACGTATGTGCTACCCCAAGTTATGTATACTTTTAGATCTCTCCCCATTTCAGTCCCTAAATCCTTCCTTAATAGTCTTAAGGTACTCATGGGAAAGTTTCTATGGGCAGGGAAAAGGGCTAGACTTTCCTTCTCTCTTCTTACGAGGAAAAGGAAACAAGGGGGTATTTCCCTCCCGGATTTGAATGCTTATATCCAAGCTATACATTTAGAGAGGTGGATTGCTTTGTCCAGGCCTCAACCCTTTCCTCTTCATGTAGCCATGGAGAGAGCGGTGATGGGAAAAAATAGGGAACACCTTTTTTGGAGCTATAACGGCAAAACCCCCGTTGGAGGAGAGGTGAAAAGTGAAATTACGAGGTGTACCATTGTTCATTGTAATATGTCTCCAGCACTTAACATGAGTGGCAAGAGATTGTCTCCTTTAATGCCGCTTCATTTGCTACCACATGTACTTTCAAGCAATCCCATCAAAAGACCTACGGCTTGGAAGTTTGTTCAAAGTTACAGATTAGGAGATCTATTTAGATCGCCACCAAATTCTGAGTTTTTCAAGGCCCTCATTGGGACTTCTGCTTCCGAAATAAACATGATCCAGAAATGGGACTTTGAGAGTACATGTGCCAAGTTTTCAAAGACTGATTTCCTACCTCTTCCAGATCCAACCTGGTTAGAGAACTATGTACTTCTACCTTCCACTCCCCCAAAGTGCTTGTCATTAATCTACAGACAATTGCTAACTGAAAGGGATAAACATACGCCGGCGTATTTGAGAGAGTGGGAGAGAGAACTAAACATCACAATAAATGACCCTGATAAGGCGTTTATACTTTCCCATTCTCATGGATTTTCGAGGTGTGTAAGAGTCCAAGAAAACTCGGTAAAGATACTTACCAGATGGTATCGCACACCAGAATTTCTTCATAAGATTAATCTGATCCCTTCTAATGATTGTTGGAGGTGCTCTAATGGAGTGGGTAATATCTCCCATATTTGGTGGACCTGCCCGGCTCTGAGACATTTTTGGCATGAGGTTGAATCAGCTATTAACAAGGTGTGCTGTTCTCAAATTAAACTTACAGGCCCCTTGATTCTATTGTGGCTTCCTGAGAAGGAATTCAGACCCAGTAAATCTTCCTTAGCCACACATATGATTACTGCTGCAAAACTTCTCATTCCAATTAAATGGAGAGAAACAGATCCCCCCACTTTGAACATGTGGTATGAAAAAATGAACCTTCTGTGTCAAATGGAGGAATTGGCGGGGTGGGAGAATAACAATAGGGGTAACTATTTGAAAATATGGCAACCTTGGCTTTCACATATGGAAGAGAAATATGCCTTGGCTGCTGGGTAGATCCACCAGATTTGTATTTTCCTCAATAGGGTGTAAGATAAGATATGTGCAATGTCATCCCTATTACTACATTTGGAATAGAGGTTCACTTTGAGTAGCTAAAACCAAATACTCATGTGTTGAGATCCTGACTGACTTATTATTTCTTTATTTCTGAACTCTGTTTATTTGTATACGTAGTTCTTTTTGTTAGTAAATCACATTCCAACTTGATCTTTATGGAACAGGACCAAACGGGAGAGATTCGTTCATTGGATATATAATTTATACGGTATCAGTAGATATCAGCATGATTGGAGGGGTTAGTCGACCCTAGCTCATTGTATACTTTATATACTGTTACCTCTTATATGTATTTCTGATCTTCCAGCGACTTTGAGTGGGGCTCCACAGTCATCCCGCTGGATTAACAGATCTTGGTCTATGTTTTGTAAGGATGTGTCGCTTTTATGGATGTACAAGAATGTGCTTTGCGTGTTTTATTTTTGGAAAATGACAAATAAAGATTTTCAAAAAAAAAAAGATGCCACTTGCCACCAGTTTGGCCATATTTCAGAGCTGCAACATCACTGGAGTGCCCAAAAGCACAAGGTGTGCAATACTCAGAGACATGGCCAAGGTAAGAAAGGCTAAAAGACGACCACCACTGAACAAGACACACAAGCTGAACGTCAAGACTGGGCCAAGAAATATCTCAAGACTGATTTTTCTAAGGTTTTATGGACTGATGAAATGAGTGAGTCTTGATGGGCCAGATGGCTGGATTGGTAAAGGGCAGAGAGCTCCAGTCCGACTCAGACGTCAGCAAGGTGGAGGTGGAGTACTGGTTTGGGCTGGTATCATCAAAGATGAGCTTGTGGGGCCTTTTTGGGTTGAGGATGGAGTCAAGCTCAACTCCCAGTCCTACTGCCAGTTTCTGGAAGACACCTTCTTCAAGCAGTGGTACAGGAAGAAGTCTGCAAGGTAAGAAAAACATGATTTTCATGCAGGACAATGCTCCATCACACGCGTCCAAGTACTCTACAACGTGGCTGGCAAGAAAGGGTATAAAAGAAGAAAATCTAATGACATGGCCTCCTTGTTCACCTGATCTGAACCCCATTGAGAACCTGTGGTCCATCATCAAATGTGAGATTTACAAGGAGGGAAAACAGTCCACCTCTCTGAACAGTGTCTGGGAGGCTGTGGTTGCTGCTGCACGCAATGTTGATGGTGAACAGATCAAAACACTGACAGAATCCATGGATGGCAGGCTTTTGAGTGTCCTTGCAAAGAAAGGTGGCTATATTGGTCACTGATTTGTTTTTGAATGTCAGAAATGTATATTTGTGAATGTTGAGATGTTATATTGGTTTCACTGGTAAAAATAAATAATTGAAATGGGTATATATTTGTTTTTTGTTAAGTTGCCTAATAATTATGTACAGTAATAGTCACCTGCACACAGATATCCCCCTAAAATAGCTAAAACTAAAAACTACTTCCAAAAATATTCAGCTTTGATATTAATGAGTTTTTTGGGTTCATTGAGAACATGGTTGTTGTTCAATAATAAAATTAATCCTCAAAAATACAACTTGCCTAATAATTCTGCACTCCCTGTACATGAAAAATAGAAGCTCTTTGAGCACATATTTGATCATACGTGTGTTTGGCCAATTTACTGGCGTCAAGGTGGCTTCAGCAGACAGGTACCTAACACTAACAGAACTGCATCTCCGGGGCCTAAGGCTGAGTTCACATGGGCGAGATTTCCGCGCAGGTGCAATGCGTGAGGTGAACGCATTGCACCCGCACTGAATCCTGACCCATTCATTTCTATGGGGCTGTGCACATGAGCGGTGATTTTCACGCATCACTTATGCGTTGCGTAAAAAAATCGCAGCATGCTCTATATAGTGCGTTTAACACGCAAAGCAGGCCCCATAGAAGTGAATGGGGCTGAGTGAAAATCGCAAGAATCCGCAAGCAAGTGTGGATGCGGTGCGATTTTCACGCATGGTTGCCAAGATGTTTATTCACTGTATTATTTTCCCTTATAACATGGTTATAAGGGAAAATAATAGCATTCTTTAATACAGAATGCTTAGTAGAAGATCAATTGAGGGTTAAAAAATAAATAACTCACCTCCTCCTCTTGATCGCGTAGTTGCCGATCTCTTCTTACTTCTTTAATCATGAGCTGCCGGCTAAAGGACCTGTGGTAACGTCACATCACATGGTCCAATCACATGGTCCATCACCATGATGATGGACCATGTGATTGGACCATGTGATGATCTCAGTGACATCACCACAAGTCCTTTGACAGGTCCTGAAGAAAGAACAGGAGACCGGCAGCTACGCGATCAATTAGAAAGGTGAGTTAATTTTTTATTTATTTTTTAACCCTCAATTGACCTTCTACTAAGCATTCTGTATTAAAGAATACTATTATTTTCCCTTATAACCATGTTATAAGGGAAAATAATTACATCTATACAACACCGAACCCAAACCTGAACTTCAGTGAAGAAGTTCGGGTCTGGGTACCACAGTCAGTTTTTTATCACGTGCGTGCAAAACACATTGCACCCGCGCGATAAAAACGGAACGCAATTGCAGTCAAAACTGACTGCAATTGGGTACCTACTGGCGCGGGTTTGCCGCAGTACACCCGGGACGCATCCTGAACAAATATGTCACGCCCGTGTGAACCCAGCCTAACCTACGCCTTTTAGGGTGAGCTAGCTTTATGGATGTGCACCTGTGACTTTGGATGTGATAGTCTAAATTTTCGTGTAGCGTTTTATTAAGAAAGGCGTGGAAAACGCCGGTCTTAATAAATTGGCGCCTAAGTGCTCACCCAGCACCGCTGCCTCTTTAAGCACCTGACAGGCAGGGTGTCGGGGGCCCCACCAGTCAGATATTGCTCCTGAGGACAGGCCATCAATATCCAAGTCCCAGAGAAGACATTTACAATGCAGATACTTTTCAGCAGTTCTCTCCTATGACCGGGACCACATCACTGAAAATCAGACTTACCGTATTTGACAATTTCTAAGACGCCCTTTTAGTAAGAAAAAAATCTGTCTTATAAACAGCAGTCAGGGAGATCCAGCACGGCCAGACCCTGACTGCTTCATTAGTGATCAGGCAGAGCGCACATACAGATCTGCCTGATCAGTGAGAGAGTCGGCAGGTAGGAGAACCATCCGTTCAGCGCACGGGAGAGGAAGGTCCTACACTGTACTGAAAGGAGATGAAAACTACAGCTTAAGGACCTTTGATGATGTCATCAATAGGAGGAGCCAGAGCAGGAAGACTGTACAGCCGACACTGGTGTAGGGAGATGTGAGTTTTCAGTAAAGATGCTAAGTGTGTATGTGTAGCAGAGCTGCATGTGTGTAACAAAAATGTATATGTGTAGTAGAGCTGTATGTGTGTAACAGAACTGCATGGGTGTAGCATTTCTGTATGTGTGTATAGCAGATCTGTATGTGTGTATGGCAGTGCTGAGTGTGTATAGCAGATCTGTATGTGTGTATAGCAGAGCTGTATGTGTGTATGGCAGTGCTGAGTGTGTATAGCAATTATGCTTCAGGGACCTTTTGGACCCAGGAAATAAATATTTCAATTCAAATAGCCTAAGGCTAGTAGATTCCCGTTTCTGGTCTGATTTAAAACGTAACATTTATTTCATTTTTATTAAAAATTGTATAAAACGGGAAGAAAGAAAGAAAATTGATTAAAAATAAAGTGCGTCTTGGCTCTGGGCTAGGGATAGTGAGATGCTTTACCAATAGACACTCCCTCTATATCTGTATCTATCAGTATCTAGGGATTAGATATTTTCCAGCTCTCAGCTTTCTGACTGTCTGTCCTGTAAGCAGTGAGATCTCTCATCTATATCCCTATATATTATAGTTGGAGGAGCGCTATTGTCTAATATTGTCTGCCTGTCCCCAGATTCCCTGGTGTTTGCCTCTAATACATTCGCCGGCCGCTTATGTGCCGCGCACTGAGTGTCTGCAGCGCACTGAGACGCCGTCACTGAGTCACTGCCACACTTAAACCTCAGCTTCCCCGACATGTGTCACCACTGCTGCGGCGTCTTCAGGGGGAATGGAGCGACTATCAGCACGAGCGCCATCTGAATCAATGTTTCTAACTGCTGCAGGCGGGTCTTTTCTCATCTGGTCTCCAATCAGCGACCAGCGCTCGTGGGACAGTGATGCAATCTGACCAATAGCCCTCAGTTTTAGCTAGTTCGTCAATCATACGTATCACCAATACCTGTAAAGCATGTGCGCCTGCGCAAGAACTTGTAACTTTGTATCAACATATTAACCGCTTCTGCGCATGTCCTGCAAGCCGGGTCTCTCCATCTACACTTACCTCCCGATTCATCTCCGAGAGTCTAAGTGGGAGCGCATGCGCTAGGACTAAGAAGAAAACTTGTTCACGGAAAGAGTCCCACAGCGCATGCCCTCCGACTCAATTTCCAGCTCAAACATCAGAGTAAGGGCGCATGCGCAAGAACTTAGGAAAGGATTTTGAAACCTTTTTTACGGCGCATGTCCTCTAGGCTTTCCCTACTGTTCAAAGGTATTTCTCTTCCTGCGCATGTCCTATATCTTAGTTAATGACAGAAAGTATAAATACATGCGCTTTTTAATAGAGAGTAGAGGTTCAAGCGCTAGAACTTTAAATCAATCCTATGTCTTCAAAGTATATCTTGGAATCAGCGCTACGCATATCTGCTACACGGTCACCGGTAGGCGGACTCATATCCACTATATATAGCAGTGTCTACTGACACTGCAATGTTCATTCATCTCACGGTGTTTAATCTGCGAGAGGAGAATTGGTCCTTTTTTATATATTTTTTTAAACTCTGTGACTAAAGCTTACTGTGGTTAATATTGGTCTTTTTTCTTCCTTCTGCACTATTACTTTTTTCGGTGTTATATTAATGTTATAATCTAATATTCTAGGTTTTCTTCTATAATTTATGTATCCTTTTAACTTTTAGATAAATGCCGTGAATGAGAAACCTTCATTCAATCCATACGGACTCATAGGTCCTCGTCTATGGATCCAGCGAGCCTCACTTTGTAGGAGTTTCTTGTCTAGATGACCCCCTCTTGGTTCCATGGATATTACCTGGAGCTCTTATTACCATGTATATATATAATATGCCGAGCTATAGGGGTATCTTTATCAGTTGTACTCAGATGGCCTGAGATACTACGTCTCAATTCCTGTATGGTTTTCCCTATATATAATTTGGGACATGTACGGGAGGCTTTATAGAGGGCGCCCTGTGTTCTGCAAGTAATGAGTTGTCTAATTTCATATTCTTTTTTATCCCCAGGGTTGATGACCTTCTTTATGCGGGGTATATACTTGGATTTGGGGTAAGTACCATACCTAGGTCTCTGTCATATTGTATTATACGCCCGTATTTCTTGAGAATACTATATATCTCTCCATTATATCCATCACATGTCCCTATGCATCTGATGACGTCACTGGTTTTTGGTGCTGTTATCTGTAATAAATCTTCTCCATCCACCTTTTTGGCTCTATTGTGTGCATTCTTTAGGGGTCTAGTTGGATAACCTCTCTTTCTGAACCTTTGGAACAATTGTTCACTTTCTTTGCTAAAAGAGGTCTCGTCGGAGCAGTTACGGCGCGCCGCAGGTACCGGCCTGGCGGGAGACGGGTGCCAGCTATTCCAATGTAGATAGCTGTTTGTTGCAGTAGGTTTTCTGTAAACCTCTGTGACCAAGTGTCCATCTTCTGCTTCCTTTATTTTTAGGTCAAGGAACACTATCTCCTTATCCTGAATTTCGTAAGTATATTTCATTCCTATGTTATTGTTATTCAGTGTCTGAGTGAATTCGTGAAATAGTGAATGGCCCCCGTCCCATAGAATGAGAAGTCGTCAATATATCTGCCCCAGAAAATAATGTGGCAGACATACGGCGACAATCGTTCCGTGAATACATAATTATTTTCCCACCACCCTAAAAATACATTTGCATACCTTGGGGCACATGACGTCCCCATCGCGGTCCCATTGATTTGTTTATAAAAGTGTCCCATAGACTGAGGGCTATTGGTCAGATTGCGTCACTGTCACACGAGTGCTGGTCGCTGATTGGAGACCAGATGAGAAAAGACCCGCCTGCAGCAGTTAGAAACATTGATTCAGATGGCGCTCGTGCTGATAGTCGCTCCATTCCCCCTGAAGACGCCGCAGCAGTGGTGACACATGTCGGGGGAGCTGAGGGATAAGTGTGACAGTGACTCAGTGACCGCGTCTCAGTGCGCTGCAGACACTCCATGCGCGGCACATAAGCGGCCGGCGAATGTATTAGAGGCAAACACCAGGGAATCTAGGGACAGGCAGACAATATTAGACAATAGCGCTCCTCCAACTATAATATATAGGGATATAGATGAAAGATCTCACTGCTTACAGGACAGACAGTCAGAAAGCTGAGAGCTGGAAAATATCTAATCCCTAGATACTGATAGATACAGATATAGAGGGAGTGTCTATTGGTAAAGCATCTCACTATCCCTAGCCGCAGAGCCACGCCGCACTTTATTTTTAATCAATTTTCTTTCTTTCTTCCCGTTTTATACCATTTTTTTATAAAAATGAAATAAATGTTACGTTTTAAATCAGACC
Source organism: Bufo gargarizans (assembly GCF_014858855.1). Taxonomy (NCBI): domain Eukaryota; kingdom Metazoa; phylum Chordata; class Amphibia; order Anura; family Bufonidae; genus Bufo; species Bufo gargarizans. Next base: position 4,587,242 of record NC_058082.1, read on the forward strand.
AGAAACAGGAGTGTGTATAGCAGAGCTGTTTGTGTGTATAGCAGAGCTGTTTGTGTGTATAGCAGAGCTGTATGTGTGTATAGCAGAGCTGTATGTGTGTATAGCAGTGCTGAGTGTGTATAGCAGTGCTGAGTGTGTATAGCAGTGCTGAGTGTGTATAGCAGTGCTGAGTGTGTATAGCAGTGCTGTCTGTGTATAGCAGTGCTGTATGTGTGTATGGCAGTGCTGTGTGTATATAGCAGAGCTGTATGTGTGTATGGCAGTGCTGTCTGTGTGTATGGCAGTGCTGTGTGTGTACCAGAACTGTGTGTCGCACACAAATACTTAAAAATAAACTAGCAGGAGAAGCGTCAATTTTGACGTAAATTTGTTTTCCCTTAGTCCTAACAGCAGCACAAGTGGGGGATTTGCCCCTGTGAAGCTGGTCAGGACAGGCGGAATTTTTATTGAACAAAAATCTCTGCCAAGTATCATTAATTAATTAATTGATGCCACCCCTATATAACCCGCCCCCTGTCTGGACAGGGTTGCCTTCTTTAACAAGTAATCCACACAACCCAAAGGGTGGGAAATTTGTGTGCTGCTGTTAGGACTAAGGGAAAACAAATTTACGTCAAAATTGACGCTTCCCTTTCGTCCTAACCAGCAGCACAAGTGGGGAAGTAGCAAGGACTTTACACAAATCTGGGAGGGCAAAAATCGACGTGTGAACATATATACCAACAATAATTTCTCTCAGTCTAAGGGAGCGCAGCACTTAGAACAGAGTGTCCAAAGACAGCTCCTTCTGCTCGCCTTGAATCTATACGGTAGTGAGATATAAACGTTTTCTGGGAACTCCAAGAGGCGGCAGCGCAAATCTGGTCTAAAGGAATTAATTTCCTTTCAGCATACAACGTGGATACTGCCCTGGTCGAATGGGCAGATACAAATGACGGCGGTGACAGATTTTGTGATAGAAAGGTCAAACGGATAGTGTCCTTGATCCACCTACTCAAAATAGGCTTGGAGGCTTTAAGCCCTCTGTTTTTCCCTGAGTAGGCTAGAAGGAGATTCTCAGATCTTCTGAAGTCCGCTGTTCTGTGCAAATATATTTTTAGAATGTCCAGGGTAAGTAACTTTTCCTCCTCTGGAGACGTTGGAGCAGGAGAAAACTTCAGTAATGTTATCGTCTGGTTAATATTTGCAGTGAAGGCACCTTCGGCAGAAAGGTTGGCAGGAACCTCAACAGGACCATGTCCTGGAGGAAAGTTAGGTATGGCTCTGCCGCTCCTAGAGCTTGAAGTTCCCCAATTCTTTTAGCCGAGGTAATGGCTAATAGAAAGGTGACTTTGAGAGATAGGAATCTCAAGTCTACCTCCTCTAATGGCTCAAAGGGGGGAACACACAACCCTTTTAGCACTATTGCTAGATCCCACTCGGGGGTCGGTCTCAGGATGCTAGGTTTAAGTCTCTGAGCTCCTTTAAGGAACCTCCTTATTAGGTAGTCTTGAGAAATCGGCCTACCAATACATGCCGACAAAGCAGAGACGTGAGCTCTTAGCGTAGCTGGGCTTAGACCCTTGTCTTGACCATCCTAAAGGAACTGTAGGATCGCAGAGAGAGGAGGATCTGAGGGAACTACCTCTCTCTCAGTACACCATAGAATGAAAATCTTCTATATCCTGGAGTATTTTCTGTTTGTTGGCCCGGGAGTGCAAGATTGTTCTCAAGACCTCCACAGATAACCCTCTAGCGTCTAGAAGGGACCTGTCAATCTCCAGGCTGTCAGACTGAGCCTCCTCAGATCTAGACAGGGACCTGTGTCCTGATACACTAGGTCCTGTATTAGGGGAAGTCTCCAATATGTGCCCTGGCTCATCTCCATGAGCTGGGTGAACCAAGACCTCTTTGGCCAGAATGGTATGATGGCTATCACTGAGGTCTGGTCTTGTTTGATCTTCATCAATACCCTTGGTATCATGGAAATTGGAGGGAACACATAAGCCAGCCTGAACCAGAGCGTCTATCGCTACAGGGTTTTCCTCCTTGTAAAGGGAGCAAAACCTGTTCACCTTGGCGTTCAATCGAGTTGCCATCAGATCGATCTCGGGAGTACCCCAACGCTGGACAATCCTGGAAAAGATGTTCTCGTTCAATGACCATTCCCCTGTAACGGGAAGGCCCTGACTTATGCGATCTGCCACTACATTGAGGTCTCCTCTGATATGAACTGCCACTAAGTGGGATAGGTTGGTCTCTGCCCAAGCGAGAATTAGTCCCACCTCCCTCAGGAGAGTCTGGGATCTCGTTCCTCCCTGTCTATTTAGGTAAGCCACTACTGTTGTGTTGTCAGTCCGGACTCTCACCGCCTGACTGCGGATGAGAGGAGCAAAATGATTGAGGGCTAGTCTGACCGCTCTCAACTCCCTCAAATTGGAAGAGAGGCGTCTCTCCTGAGGACTCCAGGTACCTTGTACTGGATAGTCCTCCAGATGGGCTCCCCAACCTAGAAGGGAGGCGTCTGTGGTCAACGTAATCCAACACGGTTGGATCAAGAACCTCCCATCTGTTATTTTCCTCCACCACCTGAGTGAAGAACGGGCTTTTACAGACAGGGAGTGCATCTGGTCCAAGTCCTTTGGCTTGCGACTCCAAACCGTTAACACTTCTTCCTGAAGTGGGCGTAGATGCCATAAGGCCCACGGAACTGCCTCTGCAGATGCTGACATGTGGCCTAACATCCTCATGAGAACCCTAATAGACACCCGTCTGGGTGGAAGTAGAAACTCTGCCGCCTTTATTACTCTGTCTTTCCTCTGTGGCAACAGGGACAGGATCATCTGCTGTGAGTCGATCACAAACCCTAGGAATGTTCTCGTGGTGGATGGGATCAACTGTGACTTGTCCCAGTTTATAAGCCAACCTAGAGTCTGCAGAGTGTGGAGAGCTTGCTGCGGAGGCGGCTGCTAGCAGCCAGTCGTCTAAATAGGGGACGACTTCTAACCCTAGAAGCCTTAAATGCGCGACAACAGGAGCCGCCACCTTAGTAAAGGTGTTCGGGGCAGAGGAGATGCTGAAGGGCAATACAGCAAATTGGTAGTGCTTCACTGCCTATGGTCACCGCAACTCTGAGGTATTTTTTGTGCGCTGGATAGATGGGAACATGAAGGTAAGCATCCTTCAGATCTATCGTCACCATCATATCTCCTGGGTTCAGGATGTTTATAACTGAACGAATGGTTTCCATCCGGAAACACTTTCTTTCTGATAAAATGGTTTAAATAGCGTAGGTCGATGATCATACGCCAATCCCCTGATGGCTTTGGGACCAGAAATATGGGAGAATAAACTCCCCGACCTTGCTCGAGCGGAGGAACTTCTTCCAATGCCCCCTTTTGTACGTACCGAATCCTTCAGGACTAACTGCCTGGTGGCAGTCAAAACCCTCGTCAGGATGAACCTCTCCTGAGGTAGAGAAATAAAGTCGATCTTGTACCCTGATGTTATGACTTCTAACACCCATGGGTCTGGAATTTTTTGATTCCAAAAAACTTGAAATAAACTTAAACGACCTCTAACTGGAGGAATGAACTGAGGGTTTGGGGCTGGAACAGCGGGTGGGGACGGGAAGCCGTCGGACTGCTGAGAGTCATGGTTCAGCCCTGCGTTTCCACGACCGTGGCCTCTACCTCTTTTATTTCCTTCAGGGCGCCTCTGGGTCCTGTCTCCCCTCTGGAACCTTGCTGGTCTACCTCTTCCTCGGCCCCGAAAGGACTGCTGAGGAAGGGAGTTCCCCTTTTTATCAGCGAGGTCCTCCATTAGGCGATCCAGCTCCGAACCGAATAGCCTGCCTGGCTCATAGAGAAGGGAGCAGAGGATGAATTTTGACATGTTGTCTGCTACCCATGGCTTCAGCCACAGGGGACGTCTACTGGCCGAACAAAGTGCCATAGATTTTGCAGCTAATTTTAGCTGCTGCTGGGATGCATGAGCCAAAAAATCTATCCCTAACAAAAGGGTCTTGAACTGGTCTAGGATATCGTCTCTGGCAACCCCCGAATCCAGATCAGACTGGATTCTGAGTGTGCGGGGGCGGACGAAAATTGAGACTTCACTGCCGGCGATAGCCACAGAGGCGGCAGCAGCAGTGTCGTTACGTCTGAGCGAGCATTCTGCTCGTCTGTCTAGGGGGTCTTTTAAATTACTTCCATCATCAGTGGGAACTAAAGTTCTCCTGGAGAGCTTAGATATTGCCATATCTACTTTAGGAGGCGGAAACCAACCCTGCGAATCTTCCTCCTGCAGGGGAAACATTAATTTAAATCTTTTAGTCATCTTTTAGTCAGTACCGGACCTTTTTCCGGGTGTTTCCATTCTAAGGCCATCAGTTTTTTCAAAGACTCGTCCACTTTGAAGGTCCTGGGCCCCCTAGAGGTGGATTGTGGAGCTTCCCCATGCTCAACATCCTGGTCCCTTGACCTGATGGAGTAACCTCTGAGTTTTTTCAGCCGGGAAAAGAAATGGCGCGTCCTCATCTTCAGAGGAAGAATCATCTTCTAAGGAGACGACTTCTTCTAACATGGGGACTGGCTCCGGAGAGGCCTCTCTAGGTCTCTTATTAGAAACCGCGCCTTTTATCTGCGCGACGGAGGTGTCCATGAATTCTTTCATCCAGGAGAACATCTCCACCATAGTAGGTTCTGCATTCACAGGTCTGGGTCGACAACCTAGACAGCGGTGGAACTCATATCCATCAGTTAAGGGGGTGCTACAGTTAGAACAAGCCAGATGTCTCTGCTTGTGCGTAGACTTCCCTAGGAATAATAATAATAATAATAATAATACAGTTAATATAGGTGCAATTCACCTCGCTTTACGACAAAAAATGACCTCCACCTTACCAAGAGAGGGCATAGAGGGATCTGGATTGGTCGACATGCTGGAGAGAGTCTGTGAAGGTTCTCATTTATCCAGGTCATGGTATATATCTGAGCAGTTAGAGTGAAATAGACGGCTCTACCACTTGGGTAAATGCTAGAGGTGCGGGCTGCTTGAACTGACTCACCCAGTCAGGGGCATGTAATCATAGAAAGAAAGAAATTAAGCAGGCACACTCTATTTGGGTTCAATTAAATATTTATTTATATTAGTAATATGATGTTGGATTATTTTATGTTTGGGTATATATAGTTATGAGGGTACTGTGTGAATAATATCACTGTAGGGTAAATGTCCTGGAGACGAGGTGACAATATAAAATGATGTAGATAAAAATTAAAATTAAAATAAAATATTAATAAAATACTCTGTGGTGAGTATCTTGGAGACAAAGTTACAGTATATAATAGTCTAGAATAAAAAATGATGCAATAAAAAATGCTGCAATAAAAAGACAGCTATAGTAAAAAGTTTAGAATAGGCAATAAGTCTGTTAGGTCTTTGAAGTGCTGTTTTTTGTCACAGTGACCGCTGTTTAGAGGACAGAGATAATTCAAGTAGTTGGTGAGCATGTCCTGAGTGCAGTATTAATCCTTTATAGAGATAGTTCATCAACAATGTTGCCGCTTAATCCACGGTAAGTGCTGCGCTTGTATCAGTGTTTTAGTATAAGCATGTATGCATCTTTGTTATACACGCTGTGGGGGAAAAGCGGAGCTCTGTGCCTGGGTGCGGCGTCCCGCACTGTCTCTGGCTACAGAGATCACTTACCCTTCCTGGCGCTGGCACTGTTCTCTTCTCCTTCAGGTCGCAACTTCCTAGGAGGCTCTCTGTTCAGTAGCGTCCCTCGTGTTGCCTTGGATGCTGGGGGCGTGGCTCGCGCGTCTTGGTGAATGACGTCAGCGGCCCGTAGTAGCGGTCCTGGTCAGCGCTTGAATTTCTCTGCTGTTCGTGCTCTAGTCCAGAGTAGCAATTAGTGTGATGATCCCCGGCTGCTTAAACGCGTTTCGGGACTTAGTCCCTTCATCAGTAAGTGGAGGATCATAGTCCATGTTGTGATATTTATAGGGCAGCAGTGATTAGCTTCTTTATTGGCTAATTCATTTAATAGGGTTCCTTTGTACATTAATTACTTTCATGCCCATCTTTATCTGTTTATTTGGTTTAGATTAAAATGGTGTGAGGGATATTGGTTTTTATAGTTACCTATATAGGCACATATATATATATATATATATATATGTGTATCTAACGGTGAAAGATAAAATAAAGACATAATTGAGGGTGATTGATATCAATTGCTCTTTCAATGTGATAGTCCCTCTATTTGTTAAGTGAAACAGAAATGGTTTGTATTGCAGGGCCAGTCCTATATATATGGAGCTCCCTAATCTATCATATTGATGACATAATTTGTGGTCTTGATGCTTCTATGCTTTGGATACATATATTGTTGGTCCATTAAATAGGGGATCCTGCATATTTTTTGTGTTATCAGTCCATTGAATAGAGGATCCTACATGTTTTTGTATTATGGTTTATCATCCCAAATACAGCGGAACAGAAGGTCCAGTAAAGTGCAGAGTTCAATTTAATATTGAGGGATAGTATTGAAGGATAATGTTGAGGGGTGGTATGCGTGATTGGAATTTATTGGTTCTTTTTATCTCAGATGGTCTTGGAATGTCCAATTGTTTGTATTTATGGAGTATATTAATATGAATAATAATAAGGTGGAGTTCTATGGAAATATAATTGGGGGCACTCATTGCATCGCTGGTCCGTAATATGCTAGACCCAGAGATTGCTTGGATTGTCCCCCTTTATATTTCAGGATAGAAAGGTGTGAATTCCAAAGTGTGGTATCATGTGCTCCTGATAGTTAAATTGGGCCTTCTAGAATTTAGTTCCCTGTGTGTTTTAAAAGGCGTGATGGGGGGAAGAATATGCTTTCCTGGGTATGGTAGCATGAAGGAGAATGTTTGATTTGGATTAAAAGATAATCTGATGTATAGGTCTGATATAGGGTCAGTAATTGGGGAAATCTTTTATTTGGTGTGTTTAGTGACTGATTGGGTTTGTTGAAACTTGGGGTACCAATGAGTATTAATTTCATCTTCTAGTTTCTTGTTTCATGTGTGTTGGTGACTGAGGGAGCGGCCGCTCCCCAAGGGGCAACCAGGGGGATTCTTAGAGACCCCACTGGTTGCGCATCGGGAGGCGGCAGCCCCCCCCTTAAAGAAAACCGAAGATCTCCATTTCTGCGTTCAATCCGTTCGGCAGGACAGAATTGAACTCAAAAATCCTCCTAGATTCTATTCTGGACATTTTATGTATAAAATTGCCTCCTCTCCAGTCTTTTTTTACTTTCTCTAATGCTGTGTATTTTAATCCGGTTGGGTCCTTGTTGTGTATGAGTCTGAAATGGTTTGATACTGTGTGTTTGTCATATCCCTTTCGTATGTTTGCAATGTGTTCTGATATGCGTTTTTGGAGTGTTCGTTTTGTGCGACCGATGTATAGTTTTTGACAGGGACATTCTAGGGCATATATCACTTCCGTTGAACTGCATGTCAGGAATTCTTTGATTTCTTGTTTGTGGGAATTTATTTTAGATGTAACGCAGATGGTTTTCTTTGGAAATGATGTTGTCCGGCAGTTGTTGCATTTTCCGCATCTAAAAAAGCCTTTGATGTCTGCCCATTCTTGAATTGTTGTTGGGTGTTCTCTATTGTGTTTAATGGTAGGCGCAATTTTCAGACCTAGATTTGGAGCTTTGGTAAATGTGATGAGTGGAGTATCTGAGATGGTGGTTCCTATTATTTTGTCTTGTTTGATGTGGTACCAGTGTTCCTTTATGATCTTTTTGATTTTTTTATATTGTGGATTATATGGTAATATGATTCTAGGTGTTGTCTCTCCTTCCCCTGATTTTTTAATTGAATTTCCAAAAAATGACTTTCTTTCCATCTTGTTGACTCTGCTTAGTGACGTTTCAAGTAATTCGATGGGGTATTTTTTATCCATAAACTGCTCTGTCATCTTTTTTGCTTCCTCCATGAAGTCAGATTCTGTTGTGCAGTTTCTCTTGACCCTACGGAACTGTCCTTGTGGGATATTAATAAGCCATGATGGTAAGTGGCAGCTGTCATATTGAATGAAACTGTTTTTGGATGTTGGTTTGTGGTAAGTGGTGCATATTAGTTTATTTTCTTCTATTGTGATTTGTAGGTCCAGAAATTCTATTTTGGAGTTACTGATAGATTAAGTGAATTTTAGGCCATATGGGATTGTGTTGATGGTGGTTAGAAAGGTATCTAGGTTTTCTCTATTGTCTTGCCATATGAATATGATATCATCAATATAACGTTGCCAGAGCACCAGATCCGACCCCAGTCTAGGCGCTATGTACTCGTCTTCCCATTGCGCCATGAATAGATTTGCATAGCTGGGGGCGAATCTGGTGCCCATGGCCGTCCCTTGGATTTGTAAGTAGAAATCTGTATTCCAGTGAAAGTAATTGTGGTTGAGTATAAATTCTATGCCTCTCATTATGTATTCAATTTGTTCGGGTAATAGGGTAGCTTCTTTTGTTAGTTGTTTGTTGACTGCTTGTATTCCCTGTTGGTGGTGGTTGATGCTGGTGTAGAGTGATTGGACGTCTAGTGTTCCTATGTACCAGTGGGATTTGAATTTTAGGTTTTCTACTGTCTTAATGATTTGTGTGGTGTCTTTGATGTATGATTTAATCTTTTTTACTCTTGGTTGTAATAGTGTATCTATGTATTGTGATAAGTTGCTGGTTAATGATTGTATTCCCGAAATGATGGGGCAGCCTGGTGGGTTATCTCTATTTTTGTGTATTTTCGGAAGGCAGTACAGTGCGGGTAATCTTTGGGGCGTGTTTACTATGAACGTATATTCTGTTTCTGATATAATGCCTTCTTCTTTTCCTTTTTCACAGTATTGTAATAGTTCTGAATAGTATTGTTCTGTTGGATTGTTTTTTAGTTTTTTATATGTGCTGGTGTCTGCCAATTGTCTCATACACTCCTTGTTATAGTCAGAGACATTTTGAATTATGATAGTAATACACCCTGCAGATAAGGGAGGGGCTATGTCTTTTTCTTTTTGTAGTTGTTTTATTGCTTCTGTTTCTTTTCTAGATAAGTTGTTCCATTTTTTCGGGTGTTCCTTTATTTTGCGTAGGTCTCTCTCTACACATTGTTTGAATGCTGCCAATCTGGTATATATCTGTAAAGAATAATTCAAGGCAACTGGACGTACTGTAGATTTCTTGAAAACGTTTCACTCGTTCTTCCAACGAGCTTTCTCAATTCTGAGTGATTGTACAAAAATTCTGGGAATAAATATGTAACTGAATCCACATCTGGTAATTATACCCAGCATTGGGTCAAAGGTGTTGATTCCATTATCCTAATTGGAGTCAGTAGGTGATAAAGACTTCCCAGAAAAAGGTGTCAAGACAGCATTGTATGTGGCAGACAATAGATGTCTAACCCCCCCCCCACCTCTATTCAATCTACAATACGTCCAGTTGCCTTGAATTATTAATTACAGATATGCTGGAGAGAGATAAACACCACTCGATCCACACGTCAGTTGCACACAAGACTGAGTGCAACTCTGACCTCTAGCACCTGGAGGTTTAAATAAGGCGGTAGGGCACAGCCCCGCCATGGATGTGCCCACCCTCGTGTGAAGGTCTCCAGTTTCTCATTATATCAATATCAGGAAATGGCAGTAAAACCCTCGGCAGCCGCAGGTCCCCTGACAGCCACTAGGTGGCGCACACAGACTCATGTAGCAGGAGATATCATCTCACTGAGAGCCCTGTCACCTGTCTGAGCCGTATATTATACCTGTACTACAATATAAAGTACCGCCACATACTGCTCTCGTCATGCCACATCACAGTGTGCCACATCAGATGCTTTAACCCCTTCAGGACCAGCCTAATAGAGGAAATGCTGGGGCACTAATAGTGATACAGATGAAGAGAAGCGTTCTCTACTGGAGCCCGATATGTGATGATGTCACGTGTGGTTATAGACGTGTCACAATGTAGGTTGTGATGTGCGGCTTTATACTGTGACACGTCGTCGGCGGACAGTGCACAGAATGCTGCTGAAGCCTCCAGCTTTATATGCCGATACATACGCGGTGAGATCACAGGCGGCCACAGACTGCAATCTGCAGCGCCCTCCAGAGGCCGCGGTCACACACAGCTTTGGCTACTTTCACACTAGCGTTCGTCGGTCCGCTCGTGAGTTCCGTTTGAAGGGGCTCACGAGCGGACCCGAACGCAGCCGTCCAGCCCTAATGCAGTCTGAATGGAGCGGATCCGCTCAGACTGCATCAGTCTGGCGGCGTTCAGCCTCCGCTCCGCTCGCCTCCGCACGGACAGGCGGACAGCTGAACGCTGCTTGCAGCGTTCGGGTGTCCGCCTGGCCGTGCGGAGGCGTGCGGATCCGTCCAGACTTACAATGTAAGTCAATGGGGACGGATCCGTATGAAGATGCCACAATATGGCTCAATATTCATGCGGATCCGTCCCCCATTGACTTTACATTGAAAGTCTGGACGGATCCGTACGAGGCTATTTTCACACTTAGCTGTTTTTATGCTAAAATAATGCAGACGGATCCGTACTGAACGGAGCCTCCGTCTGCATTATTATGATCGGATCCGTTCAGAACGGATCCGATCGAACGCTAGTGTGAAAGTAGCCTTTTACTGGGGTTTTCTGACGTTTGGTGATTTTTGCAGTAAAGGTCTATGGAAAGTATCAGACAGAAGAATTTTATTCCTGGAGTTTCTCTAATTCTGTGTTTTTTCTGCCTCTTTTCAGCAGCGCGGCGTGCTGGAGATCTGGCGGTTTTACATCCTTCACTATAGAGGAAAAACATTTCACAGACGTCCAGAAAGAAACGCGGCTGAAAACGGACAAAATCTGTTCTGTCACCTGCTGATGTTGCTGCGTTTTTTAGTTTTTTTTTAGTGACTACTTATAAAACATGTAAAACATTTCTGAAGTGCGGCTGAGTTCTGACCCCGTACGGGCTGATTAACACGCCAGTGATCTGTCCGTGTCCTCCGTGGACCGCTCACGTGTCCATAGATTTCCCTGTGTTCCCTCATATACCCTTGTCTGTCCACACCCCGCGGGTCAGTGCAGGAACGGAGACATACAGAACTCCGTATAGTCGCCATATAAACCGCAGGCGCCATCGTGTTCTGTCTGTTCTCATCCACTGCATAGAAAGTGCATTACAGTTACTATTACAGTTACAAGAGAAAAAAACTAACAAATCTTTAAAAAATACAAATTCTAATCTCCCCCTTTCCCAATTGTATATCTAAAATAAAGAATAAAGAATAAACATATTTGGTGTCGCCGCATCCGAAAATGTCCGAACTATTAAAATGTACAAGTGATTGTCCCGCACAGCGATCGCTGGTTTTTGGTCACTTCACCCCCTGAAAATAATAAGAAAATAAAAAGATCAAAAAGTTATTTGTGACCCAAAACGGCACCAATAAAAACTACAGCTCGCCCGGCAAAAACCAGCCTCCGCCCTGTAGATGGAGATAGAAAGCGGCCATGGGGTCAGGATACGGCCGGGAAGGACATGCAGATTTATCAAAGGTTTTTATTACTGTAAAGATAGTAAAATATAAAAGAAACCATATAAATGTGGTATTGCTGTAATTGTACCGATCCTCAGGATAGGGTCGTCAGGTCAGTTTTGGCGCACCGGCAACACCGTAAAAAAACAACACAAAAAATTGAGGAATTGTAGCCCCAAAAAGAATATTTTCGGTGTTTTCAATACAAGTTCTGGTAAATTAATTGGAGCCATTAAACCTCCATCTTGCGCCTCATGCACACGACCGTAGTCTCAGTCTGCAGCCGATCTGCGGATCTGATGTAGACCCAGTAATCTCATCGGGGCCACAAGACGTGCGGACATTACACCATGTGCCCCCCACACCCTGAAGTCTGTCCTGTGGTCTCGAAAAACATAAAACGTCCTATTCTTCTCCATTTCGAGGACAGGAATAGAACTTTTCTCTAGACGGACCGCAAAATACAGCAGCGCATGAAGCCCTCAGACGGCAACGTGAACGGAAAAGTAAGAACGTTATGGTTCTTAGAAGTCGGGAAAAAGGTAAAATCTCAGTAATGTGGAGAGAAGATGATAAATCTGCTGCAGATGACGCTTCTATACAGACTGTGCCGACATCAGGGGCGCAGGTAAGGGGGGCGGTGGCCGCTGACACCACTAGACCTGGGGCATTAGTCAGACATTAGTAGACGTCACATACCAAGGAGCGGTCAGCAGTTTATCTCATAGACATAACAATGGTGCGGAGCATAAAATAGAATAAGCTCCATGTATAACGTGTGCCCCACATGTCTCCGTCCTGTACACATCTCTTATACTCACTGTAATGTCTCTATCCTGCAGGCCGGACTGGACAGAGCCGCCATCAAGTCACTGAAGTGAGGACCAGACAGACGGTTGTAAGACAGGTCCAGTATCTTCAGGGACTGGTTATTCCTTATTACAGATGCCAACTGGATGCAGGAAGTGTCTCGTAGATCATGATAACCCAATCTGTAAGAATAAGAAGATGAGATGTGGGTGAGGCGTCCACAGAGCGTTAGTATAAAGTCTGTAGATTGTGACTGTGGAGAGAAAATGTCCCCGGCTGTTAGTAAAATCCATAAATGTCATCACTAGAAGCCGCCTCTTGTGTGTGGTGGATGTCAGGAATGGCGGCAGCTGTATGATATGTCCATGTCCTAGAAATCCAGAACCCTGAGGAGTGTCCTCACTTTAGGCTGGGTTCAGACCTGAGCGTTTTACAGCACGTTCCTACGCGCTGTAAAACGCTCAACAGGCAAGAACCAATGATTCCCTATGGGAATGGTTCTCACCTGAGCGTTTTACAGCGCTTACGATCGCGCTGTAAAACGCCCGACGCCCCAAGAAGTACAGGAGCTTCTTTGGGGCGTCTTGTCGCGCGCTCCCGTACATAGACTTACATAGCACAGGCAGAGATGAGCGCTCTGTGGCGCTAAGGGCTCATGTACATATTACAGCTCTGTATAACCTGGGAGTTGCTCAGACCCATAATCCGCCCCATAGAAGCAGATGTGTCCTTCCTGTCCCTCCAGATGTCTCTCAGGACATATGACACCTCCTCCATGTGGAGGCACAATGCAGGGTCTGATGAGGTCAGTCCGGGAACACTTACCTGTGTGTTATCCGGGGAGGGGGTCACTGCTCCCATTATGTGTTATACAGCGGGGGCAGGTATTACTGATAGCGCTGCTCTTCTCAGACATGAAGGACATTACTGATTGTTTTCATCAAATTATGTGTTAAAGGGATCATCAGAACCTTTGTTATCATATAGGGGTCTGCTGAAGAATGTAAAGGGGTCATCCAGGAACTGGATATTGATGTCCCCAGGACACATCATTAATATGAGATCTGTGGGGGTCCGACTCCTGGCACCTCCCAGCTGTACCCACCGGAGCTCAGGAGAGCGCTGCCACCTCCTCACAGCTCACCAAGTACAGGGCAGTACAGTGTATAGCGGATGTGTTTGGTATTACAGAGCAGTACAGTGTATAGTGGATGTGTTTGGTATTACAGAGCAGTACAGTGTATAGTGGATGTGTTTTTTATTACAGACCAGTACAGTGTACAGTGGATGTGTTTGGTATTACAGAGCAGTACAGTGGATGTGTTTGGTATTACAGAGCAGTACAGTGTATAGCGGATGTGTTTGGTATTACAGAGCAGTACAGTGTATAGCGGATGTGTTTTTTATTACAGACCAGTACAGTGTACAGTGGATGTGTTTGGTATTACAGAGCAGTACAGTGGATGTGTTTGGTATTACAGAGCAGTACAGTGTATAGTGGATGTGTTTGGTATTACAAAGCAGTACAGTATATAGCAGATGTGTTTGGTATTACAAAGCAGTACAGTGTATAGCGGATGTGTTTGGTATTACGGAGCAGTACAGTGTATAGAGGATGTGTTTGGTATTACAAAGCAGTACAGTATATAGCAGATGTGTTTGGTATTACAAAGCAGTACAGTGTATAGCGGATGTGTTTGGTATTACGGAGCAGTACAGTGTATAGCTGATGTGTTTGGTATTACAGAGCAGTACAGTGTATAGAAGATGTGTTTGGTATTACAGAGCAGTACAGTGTATAGAGGATGTGTTTGGTATTACAAAGCAGTACAGTATATAGCAGATGTGTTTGGTATTACAAAGCAGTACAGTGTATAGCGGATGTGTTTGGTATTACGGAGCAGTACAGTGTATAGCTGATGTGTTTGGTATTACAGAGCAGTACAGTGTATAGAAGATGTGTTTGGTATTACAGAGCAGTACAGTGTATAGAGGATGTGTTTGGTATTACAGAGCAGTACAGTGTATAGCGGATGTGTTTGGTATTACAGAGCAGTACAGTGTATAGCGGATGTGTTTGGTATTACAGAGCAGTACAGTGTGTAGTGGATGTGTATGGTATTACAGTGGTTGGGGGAGGGGATGGGCCGGCAGACCCGTCCTATTTACCATTTTCTATGCCTGTTTCAGCGGCTCAGAATCTGTCTTACATTTAGGACTGGCTATGGATGCCCCGAAGTTAAGGAGAGGGCGGCGCGTATTCATAACTTTGACGGATTTACCGCCAGTTTACGGCTTTATTAATGCTAATAGAACCCAGGATTAGGGATTATTCTGGATTACAGTGGTACTATACCTACTATACATGAAAAATTGAAGTTCTTTGTGCAATATTTGATCATACGTGTGTCGGGCCCATCTACCGGCGTCAAGGTGGCTTCTGCAGATAGGTACCTAACACTAACAGAACTGCCTCTCCTGGGCCTAACCTAAGCCTGTTAGGGTGAGCTGCCGGCATGCTAGCCTTATGGATGTGCACCTGTGACTTTGGATGTGCTAGGCTAAATTGTCTTGTAGAGCTTTATTAAGAAAGGAGTGTAAAACGCCGGTCTTAATAAATTGGCGCCTAAGTGCTCACCCAGCGCCGCTGACTCTTTAAGCACCTAATAGTCAGGGTGTCAGGGGCCCCCACCAGTCAGATATTGTTCCCGAGGACAGGCCATCAATATCAAAGTCCCAGAGATGACATTTACAATGCAGATACTTTTCAGCAGTTCTCTCCTATGACCGGGACCACATCACTGAAAATCAGACTTACCGTATTTGACAATTTATAAGACGTCCTTTTAGTAAGAAAAAATCTTGCTAAAAGTGTCTTATAAACAGCAGTCAGGGAGATCCAGCACGGCCAGACCCTGACTGCTTCATTAGTGATCAGGCAGAGCGCACATACAGATCTGCCTGATCAGTGAGAGCCGTCAGGCAGGAGAACCATCCGTTCAGTGCACGGGGGAGGAAGGTCCTACACTGTACTGAAAGGAGATGAAGACTACAGCTTAAGGACCTTTGATGATGTCATCAATAGGAGGAGCCACAGCAGGAAGACTGTACAGCTGACACTGGTGTAGGGAGATGTGAGTTTTCAGTAAAGATGCTAAGTGTGTATATGTAGCAGAACTGCATGCGTCTAACAAAACTGTATAGGTGTAGCAGAGCTGTATATTTTTATAGCAGAGCTCTATGTGTGTATAGCAGATTTGTATATTTGTGCCAGGATCGGCTGAATGAGAACTACGTAACTGTACTTACCTGAAGCAGTAGAGTTATGCTGGAACTGCTGTATTGAGGGTAGCCTGAAGGGGGCTACCCCAGTGTGGATTATGTGAGGAAAAAAGGGGGGGTTGGGTGGGCAGACGTGCCGGCGATCATGCTGCAGCAGGTACCGGCTGCTGCCTTTTAACCCTATGTGGCCCCGCCTCCCCTAGCACAAACACAGCAATGAACATCATTGCTTAACACTTGTGCCAGGATCGGCTGAATGAGAACTACATAACTGTACCTACCTGAAGCAGTAGAGTTATGCCGGAACTGCTGTATTGAGGGTAGCCTGAAGGGGCCAAAAACCACACGGATGCAGGGAAGGTTTGAATCTGTGTATTCTAAGTGAAATTTACAACAACAAATGATTGAATGCAAGTGACATTTCCTGTTGAGGATCAGGAACATAACGAGCGTAGCATGCGGATTTCCACCTGCCCAATTTCTGAATGACATGTGCCGGTACATTATTTTTGGAGGCTGCGGAGGCGGCACCTATGCGGAATGAATGCCCTGTGATAGCTAACGGGTTGACCCCTGAAGAGGAGACTAGTAGGCGAACGTACCTGAGGAAAGTCTGAATGTTCAAGGGAAACCCATCCAATTGGAACAGGGGGGACTCCGCGGGCACGTTCCCGGTGTACTGCAACCACTCGCGTAGGATCGTTACTTGGCACCACTTATTGTTAGTAACGAAGTACCTGACCTGCACGGATTCCCCAGGTCGGCCCGTCTTGCTGGAGTCCAAGCTGAGAATGAGGTGCGTACCGTCCCAAAGCAGTTGGTTCCTCCGCAAGAACTTGTTTGATGATTTTGCACAAGTGAACTCGCCTGGCCTGAGAAACCCGTAGAAGGCCAGATACAATGCCGCCCTGACGAGTGAGCTGATATATTGGCCGAATGGGTCATTGGCCAGTGCGTCAGAAACGGTGTTACCATGTTGCCGGTAAAAGGTTGCCTGGTGGGTCTTCTTTTGATGGACTGTTTCTGGATGCCCCTCAACAAGGATTTGATCGGATGGGCCGTGAACAGTGATGGTTGATCCGGAAACTGCACATATCAATGATGCTGTATGCCCGCGAGGTACAGCTTAATGGTGCTATAGGATAGATTTAGCTGTGAGTGGCAAAAAGCTGTGAACGCAAGCAGGTATGTGATAGGACCTTCACCGGCCGGAGGGTATGAGAATTTGAACCTGTTGAACAAACGCCAGGCCGTCCTGTACGCCTTTCGTGTATTGCTGGACAGAGAATCGGACATGAGGCTCTTAGCCATCTGGAGAAATGGCGCTACTCCATCAATAGCTGGCCATGAGGCAGGGTTGGTGTTTGGGAGAGATCTGCCTCTGAAAAGACCTGAAAGAAGAGGGGAAAGTTAAACCGAGAGAGCATCGGCTGCGATATTACGTTGCCCACTTATGTGTGTGCAAATGAAATTGAAATTGTTTTGCACAGCCAGCCACACAAGCTTCCGCACGAACGCCATGATGTCCCTGGAGGCTGACCTCCCCTTCATTAGAATGTCAGCGAGAGCCTCATTGTCGGTCAGAAACAGGACTGTCTGGTTTCTCCACTGTGCCCCCCATGTGACTGCCGCTGCTACTATGGGATAGATTTCAAAGAGTGAGGAACTCCTTGAAAACCCTGTTATGCTGGTGACATCTACCGGCCATGATTGCGCGAACCAGTGAGTGCCATGTATGGCTGCAAAGCCGCCAGCGGGCGAGGCGTCTGTGTGGACCAATGGAGAATTACTGGATGCCACTGGAATGAACAGGGAAACCCCATTCCATTGGGAGAGGAAGTTGTCCCACATCAGTAAGTCAGCGATGGCGTCCTGGTCCAGCTGGACTGGGCTGTCCTGGCAGGGTGCTTGCGGGAGGAGTGCCAGGAGCCTGGAAATGAAGGACCTGCCCTGCGGCATGATTCGCATAGCAAAATTCAACATGCCAAGGAGTGACTGAAGATCTGCCCTGGTAGTTACCCTCACTTGCGCTAGTCTGTGAACGACAGTCTTGATTCTGGCCAACTTATCCTGAGGAAGACTGGCCTTCATGTCCACTGTGTTCAAGCAAATGCCTAGAAAGGTGATCTCTGTGCTAGGTCCCTCCACCTTGTGTGGGGCCAACAGAATTTTTAGGTCTGAAAAAGCCATGCGCAGGACTTGTAGATCTTGAGGTACTTTATCTGGGGATTCTACCAGGAGAAAGTCATCCAGGTAGTGGATGACATGGTTTACCCTGAAGGTGTTGGTCAATACCCAATGCAGCGCGCTGGCCAGCTGGTCGAACAACCAGGGGCTGGACTTTGACCCGAAGGTCAGTTTACTGGCGAAATAATAAGCACCCTGCCATTTCATGCCATGCCACTGCCATAACTCAGGATGGATGGGTAGTAACTTGAAGGCATCGGTGATGTCTGCTTTGACAGCCAGGTGCCTTTGCCTAATTTGATTATGACCTGTATTGCCTCGTCTATTGATGCGTATCTCATGGAGAATTCCTCGGATGGAATCAATGAGTTAAAGCTTGGTATGTGTAAAGAATGTGGGGCGGACAAATCATAGATTAGGCGTTTTGAACTTGCCGGTCACAAAACCTACTGGATTGATCCTCCAGCATGCGAAGGGAGGTTGGTTAAACGGCCCTATCAAGTACCCCCGGTCTAGCTCAGTGTGGATCAACTGAGTTACCGCCTCTGGGTCTCTGGCTGCAGACTGCAAATTGTCACATTCGAATGTGGTTTGAGGGAGAGCGAGAAGCCCTGTGTGGAAACCGTGTGTCAAGCCGTGGATAACGAACTGCACCCAGGCCGGGTGTGGATGCTCAGCCAAGAATAATGCAAGCAGATCCACGTCGACCATGCTTAGTCACGCCAGACCTTGATTCCTTTGAGGGCATGCTGCGCGTGGATGGGCCCTGAAACAGATCGCGCACAGGTGTAGCAACCTGCACTGATTGTAGTGACAAATGGCGTAATTATAATTGTTGCATATCTGGCTTCTGCCAAGGTATTTTATGGGACGACCTAACTTATCAACCCCGGATGCTGGCTTGGTGTTTGATGGACCTGGGGCTGAATAAGGTAGCGCTGGAACTGCTACGTGGCCCGTATCGGAACACCAACCCGTAGTGTGGGAGTACGAGTTGCAGACCGTGCACGTCGGGGCTTTTAGCCCTGCAAAATGGCGGCAGAACAATTCCGTGTCTATGTTAGACCAATCCAGCACGTGCTGGCACTGTATCATGCTGCTTTGGCTGAGAATGACCGGTGGTAGTCGAAGAATGCCGTGCCGCCATATTTATAACCTAATTCCACCACCTTGTACATGTACAAATCTAGCTCGGCCCTCCTATGCAGGTTGGCTGTGCAAATGACGTCCCGGTATAAGCTGAATGCTAGGACAAATTCCGTGACGTTCAATTTCCTGTTAAGCATAGCGTCCTTAGACTTCAGGATGACCGAAACCTCCCCACAAGCAATGGTTCTATTGTCCGGGGCCTCATGTGTTGCAATGAGCAGGGACGCCAGGTTGACGTCTTTGCCCTCCAATATGTCCTGCCTGATATTGGCCGGAATGATTGAGGGAAACTGGGATGACCCACCAGAAGCACTGGATTGCCCTGCCGCAGGTTCCGCAGGTGTTGGTGTCGCTAATGCTGCCGCCGCAGACAGGGCCGGCTCCAGGTTCATGTGGGCCCTTGGGCAATAAAGCCTCAGTGGGCCCCTCTGTGCTAAGGCCCCTTGCATTCGAGCGTTCCTCCGGCAGGGAGTCCGCATCGCAGCTCCCGGCCTGACCTCCCAGCACTGACGGGATTCACATAGCATTATATTGATTTATGATGCTATGTAACCCTTAAAGTCCTGGAATGTATTAGATGACACTAACAGCATTATGCCAGTGTTATCCAATACATTCCAGAACTTTAAGGCCTCTTTCAGACGGGCGTTGCGGGAAAATGTGCTGGTGAGTTGCGGGAACACCCGCGATTTTTCCGCGTGAGTGCAAAACATTGTAATGCGTTTTGCACTCGCGTGAGAAAAATCGCGCATGTTTGGTACCCTGGGATCGGTGTTCTGTAGATTGTATTATTTTCCCTTATAACATGGTTATAAGGGAAAATAATAGCATTCTAAATACAGAATGCATAGTAAAATAGCGCTGGAGGGGTTAAAAAATAAATTTAACTCACTTTAGTCCACTTGATCGCTTAGCCCGGCTTCTCTTCTGTCTCCTTTGCTTAACAGGACCTGTGGTGAGCATTCATTGCAGGTACAGGACCTGTGGTGAGCATTCATTGCAGGTACAGGACCTGTGGTGACGTCACTCCGGTCATCACATGATCCATCACCATGGTAAAAGATCCAGCGCTATTTTACTATGCATTCTGTATTCAGAATGCTATTATTTTCCCTTATAACCATGTTATAAGGGAAAATAATAATGATCGGGTCTCCATCCCGATTGTCTCCTAGCAACCGTGCGTGAAAATCGCACCGCATCTGCACTCGCTTGCGGATGCTTGCGATTTTCACGGAACCCATTCATTTCTATGGGGCCTGCGTTACGTGAAAAACGCACAAAATAGAGCATGCTGCGATTTTCACGCAACGCATAAGTGATGCGTGAAAATCACCGCTCATGTGAACAACCCCATAGAAATGAATGGGTCGGTATTCAGTGCTGGTGCAATGCTTTCAACACATGCATCGCATCCGCGCGGAATACTCACCCGTGTGAAAGGGGCCTAAGGGTTAGATCATAAATCAATATAATGCTATGCGACCCCCGGCAGTGCTGGGAGGTCAGGCCGGGTGCTGCGATGTGGACTCGCTGCGGGAGGAACGCTAGTCTGCAAGAGGCCTAAGGGCTCTTTCATACGAGCGGATGCCGTGCAGGTAATCTGCTGCGTGAAAGAAAGCCAAGCCCTGTCCCGGACAGCAGAGACACGGAGCAGTAACATGATTTGTGTTCGGATCGGCTATCAGAAAGGTGTCCCTAACCTATCTAACCCTATCTTCAACAAGCAGTAGAGTTGTGCCGTAACTGCTGCTGTAGGGCAGCCTAAAGGGGGCCACCCCTATATGAAGTGACTGTAAGATGGCGTGGGTGGGTGGGTGGGTGAAATCAGCTGAACCGTCGTCAGCCTAGGCCTACAGGAGCCTATAAATAGCCTAGTACCCACCCAGCCTGGCCTCACAGGTGCAAGTAAGTAGCCATGTAATCAGCCTCTCCTCTCACAAATACAGCAAAATACTAGTATTTTACTTTACACTTGTGTTCGGATCGGCTATCAGAAAGGTGTCCCTAACCTATCTAACCCTATCTTCAACAAGCAGTAGAGTTGTGCCGTAACTGCTGCTGTAGGGCAGCCTAAAGGGGCCAAAAAGGATGGACTTTATTTAGCGTAAATATATACATACCATTACGATGCCCATTTTGAACGCCGAAAACTCTGCCCGATGAAGATGCGGAATATACCGCACCTATCAGCGATTTCTATACACCTTACCTCTCTGTCACGTGCCGTTGTTTTAGGAGGTAGCTAAAGTTGATGTTTTGAAAGAGCGGTCGGTAGTCAGAAACGATTTACCCCTATGTTGACGATCATATGAACATATTGCAAGAAGGTCTGAACCCGGGAGCTGCGGACTGAAATAACAATGGTGAATGTGATAGAAGACTTAATGAAGTCCAACCATTCGCTAAGGGCCCTGCTCGGACACCGACTATTGCTGGTAGCAAATACTACACCTATACTTATCCCTCAGGCCACTGCTTAAATTCTTTCTTATTAATAATAAAGGACCCAAAAACTTCGAGGATGGCATAAGCCGCTTAACTCTGATAATGGATCGGGACGTAATCGCGACAGGATTTATTAACCTGTAGTCGTGCCATGATTTCGTGATTGCCTGAAGACGTGACAGGACTTATTAACCTGTAGACGTGACAGGATTTCGTAATTGCCTGAAGACGTGACAGGACTTATTAACCTGTAGACGTGACAGGATTTCGTAATTGCCTGAAGACGTGACAGGACTTATTAACCTGTAGACGTGACAGGATTTCGTAATTGCCTGAAGACGTGACAGGACTTATTAACCTGTAGACGTGACAGGATTTCGTAATCGCCTGTAATCGTGACAGGACTTATTAACCTGTAGACGTGACAGGATTTCGTAATCGCCTGTAATCGTGACAGGACTTATTAACCTGTAGACGTGACAGGATTTCGTAATCGCCTGTAGTCGTGACAGGACCCATTAACCTGTAGACGTGCCAGGATTTCGTAATCGCCTGAAGACGTGACAGGACTTATTAACCTGTAGACGTGACAGGATTTCGTAATCGCCTGTAATCGTGACAGGACTTATTAACCTGTAGACGTGACAGGATTTCGTAATCGCCTGTAATCGTGACAGGACTTATTAACTGCCAGGCGCGAGAGACCCTAATGGCGGGGCCAGGCGTCTGCGAGGGAAGAAATGTAACCTGAAGGAAAGCAGCTATGTTCATTAGGAGAACGGTATCAGAGCGGTGTACTGACTGCCCCCGAAGAAATACTGAGTGACCATGATGTAGCAATGAAAAGAAAATGCGGCCTTAAGTGGAAGCCGAAGTGATGTATAAACAGGTGGGAGAATGCAGCTCTGGATGTGAGTAGTGCCTGAAACATGGTATGGGCCCAGCCGTGAGCATGAAAAGCACTGTCTAACGCAGCTGTGAATGCAATCTGAGATAACAGGGGATCAATGTTATGCAACAGCAACTCATGAACGCAGCTCTAGTGGTGAACAGAGTATAAATTGTAAATGCAGACACATGGACATAGCTATGAAGGTAACACCCCCACATAATGCTTGCAGGCATTTTTTTTTTTTTTTTTTTTTTACTTTTTTCCGGGATGGTCACCACAGCACCACCAAAAAAGGGAAACAAAAAACAAACCATAAACGTGTATGAACATGAACCTTGAAGCAACGACAATAAGGCAACATATAATGCACCTATACCCCAGCGCAGAACCGCTGACACATGCGTGCCCATAACATATAGTTTATAGATAAACCACTCTTACCTATAGGAGCATCAGAACTCAAATGCGGGCGCCTCGACTGATCTGCGTGGGTCCCCACGTGCAGAACCCTGGTATACATACCCCAACTCCTTGCATGTTTGGCATTAGCTACGGATGTGCCCCTGCATGTTAAAACACACTTTTTTTTTTTTTTTTTTTTTAACTAGAGGAAACCTGCAACCATGCCTACACCAGGTGCCTGCTAGTCCAACAACTATAGCAATGACCCCCAACAAGCCCCTAGACAGCCGAGCATTCCCTAGACCGTTAGCACCCCGCTCTGCTTTGAACCAGAGCACTGCGCATCGCATGCCGCCCTGTAGGCACCATGCCATCAAATGCAATACCACCGCATTTTTATTTTTATTTTTATTTATTTTTTTCTCACCAAAACACAGCATGCATGACTTGAACCAACTAACAAACCTCATACAACCGTTTAGCGCCTGACTCTGCTACATCTCGGAGCGCTACATGTCGCGGACCGCAGCGTTGGTCCCGTGCAAACCACTCCGATCCTACCGTGAATACCAGCGCCCTGCTAAGACATTCTGCCATCGCCCAGCCGTAAGGAGCCTCCACACCATGCTGCTGTATCCTAGAGCTGACTCACAGGTAGTGAAATCAGCTGAACCGTCGTCAGCCTAGGCCTACAGGAGCCTATAAATAGCCTAGTACCCACCCAGCCTGGCCTCACAGGTGCAAGTAAGTAGCCATGTAATCAGCCTCTCCTCTCACAAATACAGCAAAATACTAGTATTTTACTTTACACTAATAATGCTCTGTGCCTCTGTGATCTTTTTACTACAAAATCACGGTGACAACTGTATCTCACTGTGATTTTGTAGTAAAAATGTCACAGAGAGGCACGGAGCATTATCAGTCATGTTACTACTCCGTGTCTCCGCTGTCCGGAGCAGGGCTTGGCTGTCTTTCACACAGCGGATTACCCGCACGGCATCCACTCGTATGAAAGAGCCCTTAGGCCTCCTGCACACGGCCGTTGTGCATCCGTTGCGGTCCCCAGTGCACGGGCAACGTCTGTGCAGCGGCCGGGACGGATCCGGACCCATTCAACTTGAATGGGTTTGTTAACCATCCGCCCCCCACAAAAACATTTAATAAGTTCTATTTTATTGTGGTGCGGAGGCACGGCCAGAAACACCACAGAAGCACTCCATAGTGCTTCCATGGGGTTCCGATCCATGCGTTCATTCTGCATCTCTGTGATTGTGGACCCATTCAAGTGAATGGGTCCGCATCTGTGATGCGGAGTGCACATGGGCCGGTGCCCATGTATTGCGTTGCGGACCTGCCGTATGCGGACCGCAATACAGCCATGGGCACACAACGGCCGTGTGCATGAGGTTTAAAACATAAACTCCTATAAGAAAATAATAATCAATAATACACTTTATTGGCAAAAATTCATAAGAGGAAAATTTCCTCCTATGAATTTTTGCCAATAAACTCGATCATTGATTTCATGCGTTCTGGTATTTTCTTATAGGAGTTTATATTGTCTTTTACAGGCATGTGTGCTGCTGAGCAAGAGCAACACATGGGAATTGCCCTCAATTCAATTATTGGCTCCTCTGACCCTTTATTTTGGTGTACTGTAGAGATAGCCCCACGCTGCAGGCCCCCATGTAACTGGTCTTGGTCTGTTATTTGATTCTGTAGTTCACCTGAATTCTAAATGTAAAACTCCAGCAGCAGCTTCCGCCGTCTTCAGCCAGGTTTCCTCTGGGCTCAGCTATGCGTCCTGAATCCTCATCGTGAATCTTCTGGCTGCCCCTGCTGATCAGCAGCTCCGTGGCTCCTCCCCTGTGTCCTGCGCTGCTGCTGGCTGAGGCAGGCTTACATACGTTACACAGCTGTCACTCTGTGGAAAGTGTACTCGCGGCGCATAGACTCTCTGCCTGGAGTCGGACTCAGAGATCATGTGAGAGAGGGGCCGGGCGCTGCGCAGCATGAACAGAAGTATGCAAAAATGTTAAAGGGGCCTCGCCACGGAAACGAGTGGGCCCCCTTACTTACAGTGGGCCCCGGCACTTGCCCGGGTATGCCGGGTTATGACGCCGGCCCTGGCCGCAGACCTGGCTTCCACTGATTCCACTCTGGCCTGTAGGTCTGACATGGATGACGCCATACTGTTGATCACGGCGTGTAGTTGGGTGAGCGACGTCTGAATGGTTCCCATGGATACCTCATCCTGGCTCACAGGTGGTACATCTGACATCAGAAGACGATACAACTCGGCTTTTCTTGCAGATGCTGGAAAGGGGATGCCCCTTCGGCGCAGCTCGGCGGACAACTTCGGGATGGTCCAGGAACGTAAGGAGGGTCCGTTCCGCTTCGTTCCGACTGGGTGTCCCCGCTATCCTGCGACGCGGAAGAGCCTCCAGGCGTGAATTCATGCGACATCTTCCTACTGGTCATTAATTGAGAGCCATTAGTACCCCCCTTTTTCCCCGAGTTGCGAACTGTGACCTTGTGCACGTGTGCCCGACCACTAACTGGTCCTGTCCGCCCTGCGGTTGCCGTGGCGGACAAGCGTGCCACCGCCACCTGCGTGATAGCGCCCAGTGGCCTCTCGGGGCTGTGAAGCCTGAAGACGTGACAGGCCCTGGCCTGTGTCTGTTGTCGTGACAGATTAGACCTGTGGTGTGACCATGACTGAGAGGACGTTTGCCTGTGGTCGTGACAGGACTTTGTGCTGATGTGTGGATGAGCGGTGGTGTGCCTGTAGGCGTGACAGGACTTTAACCGGCCTGTGGACGTGCAAGGTGTGTATGCCAAGACTGCCTGTGGTCGCGACAGGACTTTATTAAGACTCTGTGGACGTGACAGACGTTGGAACACGAACACCTGTATTCGTGACAAGGTTTTTTTGTTTTTTTTTTGTTTCTTTATCGAATGCCTGTAGTCGTGACAGGGGTTTTTTTTTTTTTTTTTTGTTTCTTTATCGAATGCCTGTAGTCGTGACAGGGGTTTTTTTTTTTTTTTTTGTTTCTTTATCGAATGCCTGTAGTCGTGACAGGGTTTTTTTTTTGTTTTTTTTTAATGCCTGTAGTCGTGACAGGATTGTATCGCAAGTCTGAAGATGTGACAGACGAGTTTGAATGCCCGTGGTTGTGACAGGACTTATGTGAGTCTGAGGTCGTGACAGACTTTTTTTTTTTTTCTTTTTCGGGATGGGGCGTGGGGCACCCCTCCACCGTTGGCTTAACGTAATGGATGTCTGACTGCTAGTGGCTGAGTCGGAACCTGATACGTACCTTATCTTCCGTGTATTTGCCTATGGTACCACGGAACGTGACCCGAACTGTGAAAACATAAAATATATATTATTTTTTTTTCGCCATGAAACCAGCATCTTGACCCTGCCCCCCCCCCCGCACAGAACCGGTTGGTGGCAGGGCACATACCCTGTCCCCCCCCAGCTTGGATGGAGTGGCTGGTGACAGGAACAGGCCAATTGAACGCACCCCTGCCCGCTGCCTATGCAAGGCCGCGGTAATTTGTATATGACCTGTTTGTGCGATGGCCTGAACAGACCTGGTGCGTGGATGCGATGGCCTGGGTACAAAGACAGCTTCTAGGGTAATTACAGGATGAACATCTATTACGTATTGAGCAAACACCTACTTATGCAAATCCTCCTAAAGAACATTCATAAAGTGCTGGCGGACGTTAGTTATACTGTGATTACATAAATGCAGTACATCCCTTTCAACATGTAGACAGTTCGGACCTTCAGCACAGTCCGTGTGCTCCGAGGTCAAAATGCAATTGAAAATCTGATTCTGATCCATGGCCTGCGCACACGTCCCATGGAATAGATGTAAGAGTATATATTATTCATTCTTGTGTATGGGGCGTCTTTGTAACCAGCATGACATATATGGCGACATTATAACAGGAAAAAAGGGAGAAACACTGGGGAAATATCCTTTGAGATAGACTATCGGCTGATTATGTAACATGCCAGTTCCCTGGCCTGCCGCCGAACCCCCGACTGTCGCCGCCAGTGCCCACCAGGTGGCGCTGTGCGATGCGAGTCCCGCCGCTTGAGCAGTGCGGCCGGGGACTGCGGCTTGAACTGCACAGCACCCGCCGCCCGTTAGCAGACTGGAGCGCGCCTGCCGGTTTCTGCCACCCTACAGCGTCCAGGAACCGCACCGCCGCCCCCGTCTTACTTGAAGTCGCGATAATGCGACCAGCTCTCGCGCTGCCAGACCTGAACCACAACGACCCGGAAGTGCTCTGCCTCCTGACCCCCAGACGTGCCGGCGATCGTGCTGCAGCAGGTACCGGCTGCTGCCTTTTAACCCTATGTGGCCCCGCCTCCCCTAGAACAAACATAGCAATGAACATCATTGCTTGGGTTGATGTTGATTGGGTTGATATCGACAGGGTTGATGTTCCTGGAGGGATACACCAAATGGAAAAGGACTTAGGAAAACTAGAGGAATGGTCAAAAATCTGGCAACTAAAATTTTATGTTGATAAGTGCAAAATAATGCACCTGGGACGTAAAAACCCAAGAGCAGAATATACAATCAGTGATACAGTCCTAACCTCAGTATCTGAGGAAAGGGATTTAGGGGTCATTATTTCAGAAGACTTAAAGGTAGGCAGACCATGTCACAGAGCAGCAGGAGATGCTAGCAGAATGCTGGGGTGTATAGGGAGAGGCATTACCAGTAGACAGAGGGGGGCGCTCATGCCGCTCTACAGAGCACTAATGAGACCTCATCTGGAGTATTGTGCTCAGTACTGGAGACCATATCTCCAGAAGGATACTGATACTTTGGAGAGAGTTCAGAGAAGAGCTACTAAACTGGTCCATGGATTGCAGGATAAAACTTACCAGGAAAGATTTAAGGACCCTAACATGTATAGCTTGGAAGAAAGACGAGACAGAGGGGATATGAGAGAAACTGCTAAATACATAAAGGGAATCAACTCGGTAAAAGAGGAGAGAATATTTAAAAGAAGAAAAACTGCTACAAGAGGACATAGTTTTAAATTAGAGGGGCAAAGGTTTAAAAGTTATATCAGGAAGTATTACTTTACTGAGAGAGTAGTGGATGCATGGAATAGCCTCCCTGCAGAAGTGGCAGCTGCAAATACAGTGGAGGAGTTTAAGCATGCATGGGATAGGCATAAGGCCATCCTTCATATAAGATAGGGCCGGGGGCTATCCATAGTATTCAGTATATTGGGCAGACTAGATGGGCCAAATGGTTCTTATCTGCCGACATATTCTATGTTTCTATGCTTAACACGTGTACGGTAGTGCTGTCTGTGAATAGCAGAGTTGTATGTGTGTATGTCAGTGCTTTCTGTGTATAGCAGTGCTGAGTGTGTATAGCAGATCTGTGTGTGTGTATAGTAGTGCCGTCTGTGTATAGCAGAGCTGTATGTGTGTATGGCAGTGCTGTCTGTGTATAGCAGAGCTGTATGTGTACCAGAACTGTGTGTGTCGCACACAAATACTTATAAATACCCTAGCAGGAGAAGCAGCGTGGCCGGACCCCACAGAGCAGTGACAGGAGACACATTTATTTGGAGGTACATTGATGAGGGGACCACATGCACCATCGCTGGTTGTTACACCTGAAGTTCCGGACCTCGACGCCTCCACTTCACTAAACCACATTCCCTTCATAGAGGATCTAGAAAATACGTTTTCTTATTTTCCGTTGTCTAAACCTGGGGTGCGTCTTATAAAGGGAAAATCCAGTATATGACATATAATCCTATATATTGTGTAGATGATAATACCGCCATACTGTGGTCACATGACTCGCTGCTCATGTAATACTAATAGATGGATGTGTCCACCCTCATGTGAAGGTCTCCAGTTTCTCATTATAGCAATACAATATCAGGAAAACCCTCAGCAGCCGCAGGTCACCTGACAACCACTAGGTGGCGCCCACAGACTCATGTAGCAGGAGATATCATCTCACTGAGAGCCCTGTCACCTGTCTGAGCCGTATATTATACCTATACTACAATATAAAGTACCGCCACATACTGCACTCGTCATGCCACATCACAGTGTGGTACATCAGAAGCTTTAACCCCTTCAGGACCAGCCTAATAGAGGAAATGATGGGGCACTAATAGTGATACAGATGAAGAGAAGCGTTCTCTAGTGGAGCCCGATATGTGATGATGTCACGTGTGGATATAGACGTGTCACCATGTAGGTTGTGATGTGCGGCTTTATACTGTGACACGTCGCAGGCGGACAGCGCGCAGAATGCTGCTGAAGCCTCCAGCTTTACATGCCGATACATACGAGGTGAGATCACAGGCGGCCACAAACTGCAATCTGCAGCGCCCCCCAGAGGCCGCGGTCACACACAGCTTTTACTGGTGTTTTCTGACGTTTGGTGATTTTTGCAGTAAAGGTCTATGGAAAGTATCAGACAGAAGAGTTTTATTCCTGGAGTTTTTCTAATTATGTGTTTTTTCTGCCTCTTTTCAGCAGCGCGGCGTGCTGGAGATCTGGCGGTTTTACATCTTTCACTATAGAGGAAAAACATTTCACAGACGTCCAGAGAGAAACGCGGCTGAAAACGGACAAAATCTGTTCTGTCACCTGCTGATGTTGCTGCGTTTTTTAGTTTTTTTCTACCCTACTTATAAAACATGTAAAACATTTCTGAAGTGCGGCTGAGTTCTGACCCCGTACGGGCGGATTAACACGCCAGTGATCTGTCCGTGTCCTCCGTGGACCGCTCACGTGTCCATAGATTTCCCTGTGTTCCCTCATATACCCTTGTCTGTCCGTACCCCGCGGGTCAGTGCAGGAACGGAGACATACAGAACTCCGTATAGTCGCCATATAAACCGCAGGCGCCATCGCGTTCTGTCTGTTCTCATCCACTGCATAGAAAGTGCATTACAGTTACTATTACAGTTACAAGAGAAAAAAACTAAAAAATATAAAAAAAATACAAATTCTAATCTCCCCCTTTCCCAATTTTATATCTAAAAATAAAGAATAAAAAATAAACATAATTGGTGTCGCCGCATCCGAAAATGTCCAAACTAGTAAAATGTACAAGTGATTGTCCCGCACAGCGATCGCTGGTTTTTGGTCACTTCACCCCCTGAAAATAATAAGAAAATAAAAAGATCAAAAAGTTATTTGTGACCCAAAATGGCAGCAATAAAAACTACAGCTCGCCCGGCAAAAACCAGCCTCCGCCCTGTAGATGGAGATAGAAAGCGGCCATGGGGTCAGGATACGGCCGGGAAGGAGATTCAGATTTATCAAAGGTTTTTATTACTTTAAAAATAGTAAAATATAAAATAAACCATATAAATGTAGTATCGCTGTAATTGTACCGATCCTCAGGATAGGGGCGTCAGGTCAGTTTTGGCACACCGGCAACACCGTAAAAAAACAACACAAAAAATGGAGGAATTGTAGCCCCAAAAATAATGTTTTCCGGTGTTTTCAGTACAAGTTCTGGTAAATTAAATGTAGCCATTAAACCTCCATCTTGCGCCTCATGCACACGACCGTAGTCTCAGTCTGCCACCGATCTGATGTAGACCCATTAATCTCATCGGGGCCACAAGACGTGCGGACATTACACCGTGTGCCCCCCACACCCTGAAGTCTGTCCTGTGGTCTCGAAAAACATAAAACGTCCTATTCTTCTCCATTTCGAGGACAGGAATAGAACTTTTCTCTAGACGGACCGCAAAATACAGCAGCACATGAAGCCCTCAGACGGCAACGTGAACGGAAAAGTAAAACCGTTATGGTTCTTAGAAGTCGGGAAAAAGCAAAAGGGAAAATCTCAGTAATGTGGAGAGAAGATGATAAATCTGCTGCAGATGACGCTTCTATACAGACTGTGCCGACATCAGGGGCGCAGGTAAGGGGGGTGGTGGCCGCTGACACCACTAGACCTGGGGCATCAGTCAGACATTAGTAGACGTCATGTAGTGTACGGGAGAGTAATACCCCGTCACTACAGAAGG
Organism: Bufo gargarizans; assembly: GCF_014858855.1. Taxonomy (NCBI): domain Eukaryota; kingdom Metazoa; phylum Chordata; class Amphibia; order Anura; family Bufonidae; genus Bufo; species Bufo gargarizans. The sequence continues at coordinate 4,618,038 of NC_058082.1, forward strand.
GTCACTTGGGTACTGTCGTTCCCCCTGTATTTATGGGGAGGTTGGTATAGAACATCTTGTCAATGTACTGCTATGTATTTTCCTGTTACTGTGAAACGTGCATGTGCAGGCCGGCTAGGGTGTTATTCCAGCTCTGAGTCACTAGAGGGAGCTAGGGAGCCCTAGTTTATATAAGGCCCAGTCAGGAAGTAGTAAGCAGTCAGACAGTGGGAAGAGGAGTCAGAGATGATCCTGTGTCTGAGTCAAGGCCAGGCTATGGGCCTGTGAGAGTAGAGCAGGCCTGGAGCCTGTCGACTAGGAGAGGGTAGTAAGCCCTGTAACCGGGTTCCGGATCCAAGGAAAAGGTTCCCCTCCTGAGTCATCATCCATTGTAGCGGAAACATCATAAGCACCAGCCGGGACACGGAATACAACAGAGGCCAATCTGATAAAGCAAGAGGTACTCAAGATAACAGAGGAGGTACTAGATAAGGACAGCTTCAAGGGTACGCCAGCTATAGGGCATTAGACCTTGGAGAATAAGTCACATGTTTCAGGACCAGTCAGGAATAGTGTGCAAGCCGCCTGTACTGCATCTCCTGTAATTAACACTCTGTAAAGAACATTGCTGTAACCGGCCAGTCTGTACTTCTAAGAACCACCTGTATTCAAATAGAAACCAACTGTCTTCTAAGGAACGGCGCTCCCAACTGCGTCCATGTATGACCATCACTGATATTCAGTAAAGTTACAGTTTCTGGTTGGCTATCCTGTGCTTGCTTCATTCTTCTACATTACTATACACGGCGTGTCACCGTTTAATTGACACTGGCGTCACGAACTTTTAATCACCTGCCTGTTCCAGTATCTGCCCCATTGAAGACGACAGTGGATCCCAGGTTAGTGGGTTAATCTGCACTACCAAGCCCAGCATACACTACTGACCCCCTGGGACACTGCATCGCTCTTTTTGGCGTCACGAACAGGATCCGCATGCTTCTGAAGTGCAGAGAAGTGTGAACTGTGTGCTTTAACTATTCCACCACCGTATTGCAAAGACTGTAACCTTTATTTCTAAATCTGTGGATTACAATTGTGCCTGGGAGGAATTAGAGACGCTGTACTGTGTTGCGCTACCCCCAGAGAGAAAATCGTATTTATGGACTGTGATTTATTGGACTTTTCATCAACCTGCTTGCTGTCATTGAATTGCAGCACCAGGACACCCAAAATGGCCGCCGACACCATGAGGCTTTTTACTGCGCCATCAAGATGGACAGAGGCGCGAATATTTGGCGCCTAAACCCTCCAAGAAGAAGGAGGAGATTGTCCTGGAGCGCCACCCACCTTGAGAAGTGATGATGCGGCTGACTTCCCTGAAGAGTTACGCCTGGGAGGCGGGCCTCAGATGGAGGTAGACCGGCCCAGTGGGTGGGAGGAGCCAGTGTCGTCTCTTGCACCCAGTGAGAGAAGAGATGGCTATGGCGTGCGCTAGAGAACCGGAGTTCGATGCCACGTGTGAGTGGGGCGCCACTCCACCGGACTATCCCGAGTTGGAGGCATGGGACCCTCTAGCCTGGACGGCCACCTCTTGGGAACAAGCCATGGATTTAAGCATAACCCGTCCCCGGTCCCCACCGGTCCGTCGCCGGCACGCGCAATGGCCGACCATCATGGCCGAATTGAAAGCCGCTGTGGCCAAGAAAAACACCAGCCGGAAGAAAAGGTTCGAAGAAATGGCCAAGTCGATCCAAGGAGACTCCTTCCCGGGTAAGCCCCAGCTGGAAAGGCGCCGCGGGATCGTGGTGGCCTTTGACAAGGAGAGGGGATACGGGTTCATTCAGGAGTTGGGAACCGGCCGGGACTTTTATGTTAACCGGCGGTCGGTGAGGCGTCACTACCTCCTGGAGCATCTTCACAACTTGACCATGGGAGAGATAGTGGAGTATACACCAGCCGAAAGCTTACGGGGCCCCTACGCTACCGCCGTCACTCGCCCAAAGGCACCAGCTGAAGCTTGGGACCCAGAGAAAGAAGAGATAAACCCGAGTGAGGCCGAGGAACCGAAAACAGGGCCGGCCCGGACCACTCACCGGCACAGCCAGATATATTTAAGCAGCAATGTCTTTTGGGAGCCTATCATCTTGCAGGGGCCAGAGGAACCATACCCCTCTCCCGATGCGGTGAGGCGAGAAGAAGAGAGAGAGAGGCTGGACAGCTGCCAGCGGGCGGAAGAATGTGCTGAGGCCCGACGTCTAGCAGCGGCTGCCACCGGTACCCCAGAAACCACTGTCACCGGACCTCCGGTAGCCCCGATGACCTGCACCAAGGCGGACATAGAGGCGCTACGCAAAAGAGTTTACTGGGTAGAGGACCTCGGGTACGCAGGATGCGTGCAGTGGATCCCGTTCCCCAGAACGAACGCAGAGGTAGAGGCAATGAAAGACAAGCCTCCCCCTTTAAAGATCGTCAGAGGAGATGGATTCCAGATATGGCCGGCTAGGCCAGAACAGTTGCTGCAAGATCCGTTCATCGAGTCTTCATCAGAGGAGGAGTATGACACTCGTCTGTGAGTAGGCCTTTCTTCATGTCTGTCTCCATAATGGCCGTTTTGTCCCCTCCAGTTGGCAGAGCTGGTGAAGCTCGCTGCCAGTTCTACACGGCCGGTGGCATTCTAACCGAATGATAGTGCCACTGTGTACCACAGCTCCCAGCTGCCCATGTTGTGTTTGGGACACCCGGCCTGCTGCTAAAATCCCAGTTGTGCCTTTAGTTTTGCACCATTTTACCCCTTTTTACCCCCATTTCAGGTTGAAAAGACATTTTTATGTCAGCACTATTTTAAAGGGTAAGCAGGACTTGCCAGGATAACATGGCCCTGGTATTGTCAGAGTCCTGTATTGTCATTCTATATATGTGCTGCTGACAGTATTTAATAACCGGTTTTTATTCACGTCTATGTGCCCAGAGATGGACTTCCTATGTGCAAGCCTCTGAGAGGTTGATATTATTATGGACTTATTTATTGTCATGGACTATCCTGGTTCTTTGAACATCACGCTGTGCCAGGTCAGCGCCCCCGTTCCACTCACTATCCTGAGAAGAAGAGAACGACGCCCCTTGTCACCGCACTTCACCTTTGCCAATTGGGTCTGATAAGAGTGTAAATGACATATATGTATGCATGCATGTGTCTTTCTCTATTTCAGGTCATGATTCCAGTTGGGCGGGCCCTGATGGAGTACGAGGTCGTACTCAGCTTAAAGCAGCGGGGTATGTAGTGTACGGGAGAGTAATACCCCGTCACTACTGAAGGGTCACTTGGGTATTGTCGTTCCCCCTGTATTTAAGGGGAGGTTGGTATAGAACATCTTGTCAATGTACTGCTATGTATTTTCCTGTTACTGTGAAACGTGCATGTGCAGGCCGGCTAGGGTGTTATTCCAGCTCTGAGTCACTAGAGGGAGCTAGGGAGCCCTAGTTTATATAAGGCCCAGTCAGGAAGTAGTAAGCAGTCAGACAGTGGGAAGAGGAGTCAGAGATGATCCTGTGTCTGAGTCAAGGCCAGGCTATGGGCCTGTGAGAGTAGAGCAGGCCTGGAGCCTGTCGACTAGGAGAGGGTAGTAAGCCCTGTAACCGGGTTCCGGATCCAAGGAAAAGGTTCCCCTCCTGAGTCATCATCCATTGTAGCGGAAACATCATAAGCACCAGCCGGGACACGGAATACAACAGAGGCCAATCTGATAAAGCAAGAGGTACTCAAGATAACAGAGGAGGTACTAGATAAGGACAGCTTCAAGGGTACGCCAGCTATAGGGCATTGGACCTTGGAGAATAAGTCACATGTTTCAGGACCAGTCAGGAATAGTGTGCAAGCCGCCTGTACTGCATCTCCTGTAATTAACACTCTGTAAAGAACATTGCTGTAACCGGCCAGTCTGTACTTCTAAGAACCACCTGTATTCAAATAGAAACCAACTGTCTTCTAAGGAACGGCGCTCCCAACTGCGTCCATGTATGACTATCACTGATATTCAGTAAAGTTACAGTTTCTGGTTGGCTATCCTGTGCTTGCTTCATTCTTCTACATTACTATACACGGCGTGTCACCGTTTAATTGACACTGGCGTCACAAACTTTTAATCACCTGCCTGTTCCAGTATCTGCCCCATTGAAGACGACAGTGGATCCCAGGTTAGTGGGTTGATCTGCACTACCAAGCCCAGCATACACTACTGACCCCCTGGGACACTGCACGTCACATACCAAGGAGCGGTCAGCAGTTTATCTCATAGACCTAACAATGGTGCGGAGCATAAAATAGAATAAGCTCCATGTATAACGTGAGCCCCACATGTCTCCGTCCTGTACACATGTCTTATACTCACTGTAATGTCTCTATCCTGCCGGCCGGACTGGACAGAGCCGCCATCAAGTCACCGAAGTGAGGACCAGACAGAGGGTTAACAGACAGGTCCAGTATCTTCAGGGACTGGTTATTCCTTATTACAGATGCCAACTGGATGCAGGAAGTGTCTCGTAGACCATTACCACCCAATCTGTAAGAATAAGAAGATGAGATGTGGGTGAGGCGTCCACAGAGCGTCAGTATAAAGTCTGTAGATTGTGACCGTGGAGAGAAAATGTCCCCGGCTGTTAGTAAAATCCATAAATGTCATCACTAGAAGCCGCCTCTTGTGTGTGGTGGATGTCAGGAATGGCGGCAGCTGTATGATATGTCCATCTCCTAGAAATCCAGAACCCTGAGGAGTGTCCTCACTTTATGGCATGTCATAAATCAGTGATGATGGCAGCACATTAATGTACAATAGTCATAAAGCTGGAGGAACTTGTGTCAGCGTCATCAGCTGCTGAGAGCTCTCCTTCCTCCGTCATCTGTGGCCCTCAGTCTGTGGTACCTATGGCCTCCATTCTCCTTCCTCCATTATCTATTGTGGCCCTCAGTCTATAGCCCCTGTGTACTCTATTCTCCTTCTTCCACCATCTATTGAGGTCCCTGTGGCCTCCATTTTCCTTCTTCTACCATCTATTCTAGTCCCTGTGGCCTTCATTCTCTTTCCTCCATCTATTGTGGCCCTCAGTCTGTGGCTTCCATTCTCCTTCCTCTATTATTTATTGTGGCCTTCAGTCTGTGGCCTCCATTCTCCTTCCTCCACTATCTATTGTGGCCCTCAGTCTATAGCCCCTGTGTCCTCTATTCTCCTTCTTCCGCCATCTATTGTGGTCCCTGTGGCCTTCATTTTCCTTCCTCCGCTATCTATTTTGGTGTTTGTGGCCTTCATTCTCCTTGCTCCATCATCTATTGTGGTCCCTATGGCCTCCTTTCTCCTTCCTCTATCATCTGGCCTTCAGTCTGTAGCCGCCATTCTCATTCCTTCACCATCTATTTTAGGCCCTCAGTCTCCTTCCTCCACCATCTATTGTGGCCCTCAGTCTGTGGCCTCCATTCTCCTTCCTCCACCATCTATTTTGGTCCCTGTGGCCTCCATTCTCCATCCTTTACCATCTGTTGGGGTCCCTGTGGCCTCCTTTCTCCTTCCTCCATCATCTATTGTGGCCCCATTGTCCTTCCTCCATCTATTGTGGCCTTCAGTCTATGTCCTCCATTCTCCTTCCTCCCACATCTATTCTGGATCCTGTGGCCTCCATTCTCCTTCCTCCATCATCTATTGTGGCCCACAGTCTGTGGCCTCCATTTTCTTTCCTCCATCTATTTTAGGCCATCAGTCTCCTTCCTCCAACATCTATTGGGGTCCCTGTGGCCTCCATTCTCTTTGCTCCACCATCTATTGTGGCCCCTCTGGCCTCAATTCTCCTTCCTCCACATCTATTGTGGCCCCTGTGTCCTCCATTCTCCTTCCTCCGCCATCTATTGTGGTGCTTGTGGCCTCCATTCTCCTTCCTCCACCATCTATTTTAGGCCCTCAGTCTCCTAGCTCCAACATCTATTGGGGTCCCTGTGGTCTCCATTCTCCTTCCTCCATCATCTATTGTGGCCCTCAGTCTGTGGCCTCCATTCTCCTTCCTCCACTATCTATTGTGGCCCTCAGTCTCCTTCCTCCACCATCTATTGTGGCCCTCAGTCTCCTTCCTCCACCATCTATTGTGGCCTTCAGTCTCTAGCCCCTGTGTCCTCCATTCTCCTTCCTCCACCATCTATTGTTGCCTTCAGTCTGTCGCCTCAATTCTCCTTCCTTCGCCATCTATTGTGGTCCATTTGGCCTCCATTCTCGTTCCTCCATCATCTATTGTAGTCCCTGTGGCCTCCATTCTCCTTTCTCCATCATCTTTTGTGGCCTTCAGTCTGTGTCCTCCATTCTCCTTTCTCCACCATCTATTCTGGTCCCTGTGGCCTCCATTCTCCTTCAACCACCATCTATTGGGGACCCTGTGGCCTCCATTCTCCTTCCTCCAACATCTGTTGTGGCCCTCAGTCTGTGGCCTCTATTCTCATTCCTCCACCATCTATTGTGACCCTCATTCTCCTTCCTCCACTATCTATTGTGGACCTCGGTCTCCTTCCTCCACCATCTATTGTGGCCCTCGGTCTCCTTCCTCCACCATCTATTGTGGCCCCTGTGGTCCCCATTCCCCCCCTCACATTACTACAGGACACATGTGGCCCTCGCTCAGTCAGTTATTTGGGGGATGGATTATTAGTAGACATTACACTACATTCAGGGTTTCTCTGGATTCTGCTGGTATTGATTATTACTTATTGATAACGAGCAGTAATCGTCTCCATTCTGAGTAAATTACAGCCGGGGTCATCAGTTATAATACCGCCATACAGCTGTAATGTAGCACAGGCAGAGATGAGCGCTCTATGGCGGTAAGGGCTCATGTACATATTACAGCTCTGTATAACCTGGGAGTTGCTCAGACCCATAATCCGCCCCATAGAAGCAGATGTGTCCTTCCTGTCCCTCCCGATGTCTCTCAGGACATATGACACCTCCTCCATGTGGAGGCACAATGCAGGTTCTGATGAGGTCAGTCCGGGAACACTTACCTGTGTGTTATCCGGGGAGGGGGTCACTGCTCCCATTATGTGTTATACAGTGGGGGCAGGTATTACTGATAGCGCTGCTCTTCTCAGACATGAAGGACATTACTGATTGTGTTTTCATCCAACTGATGTGTTAAAGGGATCATCAGAACCTTTATGTTATCATATAGGGGTCTGCTGAAGAACTTAAAGGGGTCATCCAGGAACTGGATATTGATGTCCTACCCCCAGGATACATCATTAATGAGATCTGTGGGGGTCCGACTCCTGGCACCTCCCAGCTGTACCCACCGGAGATCAGGAGAGCGCTGCCACCTCCTCACAGCTCACCAAGTACAGAGCAGTACAGTGTATAGTGGATGTGTTTGGTATTACAGAGCAGTACAGTGTATAGCTGATGTGTTTGGTATTACAGGGCAGTACAGTGTATAGCGGATGTGTTTGGTATTACAGAGCAGTACAGTGTATAGTGGATGTGTTTGGTATTACAGAGCAGTACAGTGTATAGCGGATGTGTTTGTATTACAGAGCAGTACAGTGTATAGCGGATGTGTTTGTATTACAGAGCAGTACAGTGTATAGTGGATGTGTTTGGTATTACAGAGCAGTACAGTGTATAGAGGATGTGTTTGGTATTACAGAGCAGTACAGTGTATAGTGGATGTGTTTGGTATTACAGAGCAGTACAGTGTATAGAGGATGTGTTTGGTATTACAGAGCAGTACAGTGTATAGTGGATGTGTTTGGTATTACAGAGCAGTACAGTGTATAGAGGATGTGTTTGGTATTACAGAGCAGTACAGTGTATAGCGGATGTGTTTGGTATTACAGAGCAGTACAGTGTATAGTGGATGTGTTTGGTATTACAGAGCAGTACAGTGTATAGCGGATGTGTTTGGTATTACAGAGCAGTACAGTGTATAGTGGATGTGTTTGGTATTACAGAGCAGTACAGTGTATAGTGGATGTGTTTGGTATTACAGAGCAGTACAGTGTATAGAGGATGTGTATGGTATTACAGTGGATGGGGCAGGGGATGGGTGGGCAGACACATCCTATTTACCATTTTCTGTGCCTGTTTCAGTCGCTCAGTAGCGGTCTTACATTTAGGACTTGCGATGGATGCCCCGAAGTTAAGGAGAGGCCGGCACGTATTCCTAACTTCGACGGATTTACAGCCAGTTTACGGCTTTATTAATGTTAATAACAGAACCCAGGATTAGGGATTATTCTGGATTACAGTGGGACTATACCTACTATACATGAAAAATTGAAGTTCTTTGTGCACATATTTGATCATACGTGTGTCGGGCCCATCTACCGGCGTCAAGGTGGCTTCTGCAGATAGGTACCTAACACTAACAGAACTGCCTCTCCTGGGCCTAACCTAAGCCTGTTAGGGTGAGCTGCCGGCATGCTAGCCTTATGGATGTGCACCTGTCACTTTGGATGTTATAGTCTATATTTTCTTGTAGGGCTTTATTGAGAAAGACATGTAAAATACCGGTCTTAATAAATTGGCGCCTAAGTGCTCACCCAGCGCCGCTGCCTCTTTAAGCCCCTGATAGGCAGGGTGTCGGGGCCCTCACCTGTCAGATATTGTTCCTAAAGACAGGCCATCAATATCAAAGTCCCAGAGAACACATTTACAATGCAGATACTTTTCAGCAGTTCTCTCCTATGACCGGGACCACATCACTGAAAATCAGACTTACCGTATTTGACAATTTATAAGACGCCCTTTTAGTAAGAAAAAATCTTGCTAAAAGTGTCTTATAAACAGCAGTCAGGGAGATCCAGCACGGCCAGACCCTGACTGCTTCATTAGTGATCAGGCAGAGCGCACATACAGATCAGCCTGATCAGTGAGAGAGCCGTCAGGCAGGAGAACCATCCGTTCAGTGCACGGGAGAGGAAGGTCCTACACTGTACGGAAAGGAGATGAAGACTACAGCTTAAGGACCTTTCATGATGTCATCAATAGGAGGAGCCAGAGCAGGAAGACTGTACAGCTGACACTGGTGTAGGGAGATGTGAGTTTGCAGTAAAGATGCTAAGTGTGTATATGTAGCAAAGCTGCATGTGTCTAACAAAACTGTATAGGTGTAGCAGAGCTGTATATTTTTATAGCAGAGCTCTATGTGTGTATAGCAGATTTGTATGTGTTTACGGCAGTGCTGTCTGAATTGCAGAGTTGTATGTGTGTATGTCAGTGCTGTGTGTATAGCAGATCTGTGTGTGAGTATAGCAGAGCTGTATGGGTGTATAGCAGAGCTGTCTGTGTATAGCAGAGCTGTATGTGTGTATGTCAGTGCTGTGTGTATAGCAGATCTCTATGTGAGTATAGCAGAGCTGTATGTGTGTATAGCAGTGCTGTGTGCATATAGCAGAGCTGTATATGTGTATAGCAGAGCTGTCTGTGTATAGCAGTGCTGTCTGTGTATGGCAGATCTGTCTGTGTACGGCAGATCTGTCTGTGTACGGCAGTGCTGTCTGTGTGTATAGCAGAGCTGTGTGTGTATAGCAGAGCTGTACGTGTGTATGGCAGAGCTGTATGTGTGTATAGCAGTGCTGTCTGTGTATAGCAGAGCTGTATGTGGACCAGAACTGTGTGTGTCGCACACAAATACTTAAAAATACCCCAGCAGGAGAAGCAGCGTGGCCGGACACCACAGAGCAGTGACAGGAGACACATTTATTTGGAGGTACATTAATGAGGGGACCACATGCGCCATCGCTGGTTGTTACACCCGAAGTTCCGGACCTCGACGCCTCCACTTCACTAAACCACATTCCCTTCATAGAGGATCTAGAAAATAAGTTTTCTTATTTTCCGTTGTCTAAACCTGGGGTGCGTCTTATAAAGGGAAAATCCAGTATATGGCATATAATCCTATATGTTGTGTAGATGATAATACCGCCATACTGTGGTCACATGACTCGCTGCTCATGTAATACTAATAGATGGATGTGTCCACCCTCGTGTGAAGGTCTCCAGTTTCTCATTATATCAATACAATATCAGGAAATGTCAGGAAAACCCTCGGCAGCCGCAGGTCACCTGACAACCACTAGGTGGCGCACACAGACTCATGTAGCAGGAGATATCATCTCACTGAGAGCCCTGTCACCTGTCTGAGCCGTATATTATACCTATACTACAATATAAAGTACCGCCACATACTGCACTCGTCATGCCACATCACAGTGTGGCACATCAGAAGCTTTAACCCCTTCAGGACCAGCCTAATAGAGGAAATGCTGGGGCACTAATAGTGATACAGATGAAGAGACGCGTTCTCTACTGGAGCCCGATATGTGATGATGTCACGTGTGGTTATAGACGTGTCACAATGTAGGTTGTGATGTGCGGCTTTATACTGTGACACGTCGCAGGCGGACAGCGCGCAGAATGCTGCTGAAGCCTCCAGCTTTACATGCCGATACATAAAGGCGGCCACAAACTGCAATCTGCAGCGCCCTCCAGAGGCCGCGGTCACACACAGCTTTTACTGGAGTTTTCTGAGATTTGGTGATTTTTGCAGTAAAGGTCTATGGAAAGTATCAGACAGAAGAGTTTTATTCCTGGAGTTTTTCTAATTATGTGTTTTTTCTGCCTCTTTTCAGCAGCGCGGCGTGCTGGAGATCTGGCGGTTTTACATCTTTCACTATAGAGGAAAAACATTTCACAGACGTCCAGAGAGAAACGCGGCTGAAAACGGACAAAATCTGTTCTGTCACCTGCTGATGTCGCTGCGTTTTTTAGAGACTACTTATAAAACATGTAAAACATTTCTGAAGTGCGGCTGAGTTCTGACCCCGTACGGGCGGATTAACACGCCAGTGATCTGTCCGTGTCCTCCGTGGACCGCTCACGTGTGCATAGATTTCCCTGTGTTTCCTCATACACCCTTGTCTGTCCACACCCCGCGGGTCAGTGCAGGAACGGAGACATACAGAACTCCGTATAGTCGCCATATAAACCGCAGGCGCCATAGTGTTCTGTCTGTTCTCATCCACTGCATAGAAAGTGCATTACAGTTACTATTACAGTTACAAGGGAAAAAAAATAAAAAATCTTTAAAAAATACAAATTCTAATCTCCCCCTTTCCCAATTTTATATCTAAAATAAAGAATAAAAAATAAACATAATTGGTGTCGCCGCATCCGAAAATGTCCGAACTATTAAACTGTACAAGTGATTGTCCCGCACAGCGATCGCTGGTTTTTTGGTCACTTCACCCCCTGAAAATAATAAGAAAATAAAAAGATCAAAAAGTTATTTGTGACCCAAAATGGCAGCAATAAAAACTACAGCTCGTCCGGCAAAAAACCAGCCTCCGCCCTGTAGATGGAAATAGAAAGCGGCCATGGGGTCCGGATACGGCCGGGAAGGACATTCAGATTTATCAAAGGTTTTTATTACTTTAAATATAGTAAAATATAAAAGAAACCATATAAATGTGGTATTGCTGTAATTGTACCGATCCTCGGGATAGGGTCGTCAGGTCAGTTTTGGCGCACCGGCAACACCGTAAAAAAAACAACAAACAAATTGAGGAATTGTAGCCCCAAAAATAATGTTTTCCGGTGTTTTCAATACAAGTTCTGGTAAATTAATTGGAGCCATTAAACCTCCATCTTGCGCCTCATGCACACGACCGTAGTCTCAGTGTGCAGCCGATCTGCGGATCTGATGTAGACCCATTAATCTCATCGGGGCCACAAGACGTGCAGACATTACACCGTGTGCCCCCCACACCCTGAAGTCTGTCCTGTGGTCTCGAAAAACATATAACGTCCTATTCTTCTCCATTTCGAGGACAGGAATAGAACTTTTCTCTAGACGGACCGCAAAATACAGCAGCGCATGAAGCCCTCAGACGGCAACGTGAACGGAAAAGTAAAAACGTTATGGTTCTTAGAAGTCGGGGAAAAAAGGGAAAATCTCAGTGATGTGGAGAGAAGATGATAAATCTGCTGCAGATGACGCTTCTATACAGACTGTGCCGACATCAGGGGCGCAGGTAAGGGGGGCGGTGGCCGCTGACACCACTAGACCTGGGGCATCAGTCAGACATTAGTAGACATCACATATCAAGGAGCGGTCAGCAGTTTATCTCATAGACATAACAATGGTGCGGAGCATAAAATAGAATAAGCTCCATGTATAACGTGTGCCCCACATGTCTCCGTCCTGTACACGTCTCTTATACTCACCGTAATGTCTCTATCCTGCAGGCCGGACTGGACAGAGCCGCCATCAAGTCACTGAAGTGAGGACCAGACAGACGGTTACCAGACAGGTCCAGTATCTTCAGGGACTGGTTATTCCTTATTACAGATGCCAACTGGATGCAGGAAGTGTCTGGTAGACCATTATAACCCAATCTGTAAGAATAAGAAGATGAGATGTGGGTGAGGCGTCCACAGAGCGTCAGTATAAAGTCTGTAGATTGTGACTGTGGAGAGAAAATGTCCCCGGCTGTTAGTAAAATCCATAAATGTCATCACTAGAAGCCGCCTCTTGTGTGTGGTGGATGTCAGGAATGGCGGCAGCTGTATGATATGTCCATGTCCTAGAAATCCAGAACCCTGAGGAGTGTCCTCACTTTATGGCATGTCATAAATCAGTGATGATGGCAGCACATGAATGTACAATAGTCATAAAGCTGGAGGAACTTGTGTCAGCGTCATCAGCTGCTGAGAGCTCTCCTTCCTCCATCATCTGTGGCCCTCAGTCTGTGGCCCCCATTCTCCTTCCTCTACCATCTATTGTGGCCCTCAGTCTCCTTCCTCCACCATCTATTGTGGCCCTCAGTCTCCTTCCTCCACCATCTATTGTGGCCCTCAGTCTCCTTCCTCCACCATCTATTGTGGCCCCTGTGGCCCCCGTTCTCCTCACATTACTACAGGACACATGTGGCCCTCGCTCAGTCAGTTATTTGGGGGATGGATTATTAGTAGACCTTACACTACATTCTGGGTTTCTCTGGATTCTGCTGGTATTGATTATTACTTATTGATAACGAGCAGTAATCGTCTCCATTCTGAGTAAATTACAGCCGGGGTCATCAGTAATAATACCGCCATACAGCTGTAATGTAGCACAGGCAGAGATGAGCGCTCTATGGCGGTAAGGGCTCATGTACATATTACAGCTCTGTATAACCTGGGAGTTGCTCAGACCCATAATCCGCCCCATAGAAGCAGATGTGTCCTTCCTGTCCCTCCAGATGTCTCTCAGGACATATGACACCTCCTCCATGTGGAGGCACAATGCAGGTTCTGATGAGGTCAGTCCAGGAACACTTACCTGTGTGTTATCCGGGGAGGGGGTCACTGCTCCCATTATGTGTTATACAGCGGGGGCAGGTATTACTGATAGCGCTGCTCTTCTCAGACATGATGGACATTACTGATTGTGTTTTCATCCAACTGATGTGTTAAAGGGATCATCAGAGCCTTTATGTTATCATATAGGGGTCTGCTGAAGAACTTAAAGGGGTTATCCAGGAACTGGATATTGATGTCCTATCCCCAGGACACGTCATTATTATGAGATCTGTGTTGGTCCGACTCCTGGCACCTCCCAGCTGTACCCACCGGAGCTCAGGAGAGCGCTGCCACCTCCTCACAGCTCACCAAGTACAGAGCAGTACAGTGTATAGTGGATGTGTTTGGTATTACAGAGCAGTACAGTGTATAGCGGATGTGTTTGGTATTACAGAGCAGTACAGTGTATAGCGGATGTGTTTGGTATTACAGAGCAGTACAGTGTATAGTGGATGTGTTTGGTATTACAGAACAGTACAGTGTATAGCGGATGTGTTTGGTATTACAGAGCAGTACAGTGTATAGCGGATGTGTTTGGTATTACAGAGCAGTACAGTGTATAGCGGATGTGTTTGGTATTACAGAGCAGTACAGTGTATAGTGGATGTGTTTGGTATTACAGAGCAGTACAGTGTATAGTAGATGTGTTTGGTATTACAGAGCAGTACAGTGTATAGTGGATGTGTTTGGTATTACAGAACAGTACAGTGTATAGTGGATGTGTTTGGTATTACAGAGCAGTACAGTGTATAGCGGATGTGTTTGGTATTACAGAGCAGTACAGTGTATAGTGGATGTGTTTGGTATTGCAGAGCAGTACAGTGTATAGCGGATGTGTTTGGTATTACAGAGCAGAACAGTGTATAGCGGATGTGTTTGATATTACAGACCAGTACAGTGTATAGTGGATGTGTTTGGTATTACAGAGCAGTACAGTGTATAGTGGATGTGTTTGGTATTACAGAACAGTACAGTGTATAGTGGATGTGTTTGGTATTACAGAGCAGTACAGTGTATAGTGGATGTGTTTGGTATTACAGAGCAGTACAGTGTATAGTGGATGTGTTTGGTATTTGTCACAACCAGACAGCTGAGAAGCTCTGACAGAAGCCTTTCAGAACCTCCCCATTTGAGTTTCTGTGTTGTGATGTTCAGTTCCTCATCTCGTTAGCCTCTCTCAGCTGTTTTGCAGTTGGACTAATTGCATCCCTTTAAATTCTGCCCCATAATGCTTTATGGGGTGGCTTATACAACTTCCTGGATTGTGTGTGCATGCTATCCTGTTTCCCAGTCTGCTACTAAGTTAAGTGCTGTTCATTTATCTGTTATTTTCTGTTTGCTGGATCCCAGGTGACCCTGACTCCCTCCGTGTCTGGTGTAGGGAGCCGGTGGTCGTGTCCCCTCACTATTGTAGGGTGTTCAGGTGTTATATAGTCGAGGTACGTGGATATGCAACCATCTACCTTTCGGATCTTTGCATAGGCTGAGCAGCCAGGGAAAGTGCCAGGTCTGGTGCAGGGGTCTCCCTTTTGGTTCCTTAGCTTTGGATCCAGTGAGTCATATATGCATGTTGCATTGTCTTGTTTCCTGTACACCGTCCGTGACATTATAAGCCGCCAAAAGCGTCTCAAGCATGGATCCGGTTTCACTTTTGGCTGAACGCTTCCAGGGTCTTTCATTGGAGGTAGCTGATCTCCGCAGGACTTTTTCTCAGCTTCAAGTGACCGGTTCAGCTGGCGTTCATGGAGTTTGTTCTGAGCCTAAGATCTCGCTCCCGGATACGTTTTCCGGGGGTAGTGAGAATTTTGTGCGTTTTAGAGAGGCATTTTCGCTTTCTTCCCCATTCCTCTGGTGATGAGGAACAGAGGGTGGGGGATCATTATATCGCTGCTCAGGGGTAACGCTCAGTCCTGGGCCTTTTCGCTGCCGGAGGGGGCACGGCCCCTCCGTTAGTGGATGAATTCTTTTTAGCCCTGGGTCAGATATATGATGATCCGGATCATATTGCTCTGGCTGAGTCTAGACTACGTCTATTATGCCAGGGTAAACAATCCGCAGAGATATACTGCTCAGAATTTCGGAGATGGGCAGCTGATACTGGTTGGAATGATGCTGCACTCCGAAGTCAATTTTGCCATGGTCTTTCAGAGGGATTGAAAGATGCATTTGCCTTTCATGAAAGGCCTATTTCCTTGGACTCTGCTATGTCTCAGGCCTGTTCGTATTGACAGGCGTCTTAGAGAGAGAGGAGAGATCTCTCCTTCCTGTCATACTCAGTCCCAGGACAGTGCAGCGGTCCCATTCTGTGCGCAGGGGTCTCAGTCGCTGTCAGCCCCTTCTGAGCAGGAGCCCATGCAGCTGGGGTTGATTGCTTCTGACAATAGAAGATTCAGCCCGCATGGGAGGGTTTGTTTTTGTTGTGGAGGTATAAATCATTTGGCAAATAGTTTGTCCCTCTAGGAGATTCAGGCAGTTCTCTGGGAGTAATAAAGAAACAAAGAGGAAAAAATCTTTTAAAAATGTTCCGTCTGTTACTATTGGCAGGGTTGAGGCGGAAATTGAAGGTTTTCCGTTTGCTTGTAGTTCCCGTTTTGTCCTGCCTGCTAGGGTGGCGCTAGAGAGCAAGAACATTTTTTGTGAGATTTTTGTGGATAGTGGAGCAGCGGTCAATCTCATTGATAATCAATTTGCAATAACTCATGGTTTCCAGGAGCGCACTTTGGAAAGGATATTCCTGTTTTTGCTATTGATTCCGCTCCACTTTCTCAGAAATCATTAAAGGGCATAGTTCACAATATCTGTTTAATTGTGAGTGATGCTCATGTTGAGGATGTGTCATGTTTCGTCCTTAGCGGTTTGCCTACTCCTCTAGTGTTGGGGCTACCCTGGCTCACTAAACATAACCCCACCATTGATTGGCAAGCGAGGCAAATAAATGGTTGGAGTGACTTTTGCAGAGAGAATTGCCTCACGACATCTGTTTCTGAGGTTGCTACTAAGACTGTACCATCTTTTCTCTCTGAATTTTCGGATGTCTTCTCTGAGAGTGGAGTTCAGGATTTGCCCCCGCACAGGGAGTACGATTGCCCTATTAATCTCATCCCAGGCGCCAAGCTGCCTAAATCTCGTTTAATACAATCTTTCCCAACCTGAAAGGGATCGCTATGCGTGCTTATATCTCTGAGAGTCTGAGAAAAGGACACATACGACCCTCGAAGTCACCTGTTGCCGCTGGTTTTTTCTTTGTTAAGAAAAAAGATGGTTCTTTAAGACCTTGTCTGGATTTCAGGGAGCTGAACAGTATCACTATTCGTGACCCTTATCTGCTTCCTCTGATCCCGGACCTGTTTAACCAGGTTGTTGGGGCTAAAGTCTTTTCCAAATTAGATCTAAGAGGGGCATACAACCTGGTCAGGGTCAGAGAAGGAGACGAATGGAAGACGGCCTTCAATACCCCTGAGGGCCATTTTGAGAATTTGGTTATGCCTTTTGGTTTGATGAATGCCCCAGCCGTTTTTCAGCATTTCGTGAACAGCATTTTTTATCATTTGATGGGAAAATTTGTATTAGTGTATTTGGATGACATTTTGATTTTTTCTCCTGATTTCAAAACTCATAAGGAACATTTACGTCAGGTCTTGCTCATTACTGCGGGAGAATAAATTATATGCGAAACTGGAAAAATGTGTGTTTGCGGTTCCAGAAATTCAATTTCTGGGGTTTCTTCTCTCCGCTTCTGGTTTTCGCATGGACCCCGAGAAGGTCCGCGCTGTGCTTGAGTGGGAGCTTCCTGAGAATCAGAAGGCGCTGATGCGTTTTTTGGGCTTTGCCAATTATTACGTTTATTTTGAATTATTCCTCTATTGTTAAACCACTCACTGATATGACCAGAAAGGGGGTAGATTTTTCTTCTTGGTCGGTAGAGGCGCGTAAGGCTTTCTCTAATATCAACGAGAGTTTTGCTTCCGCTCCCATCTTGGTGCAACCCTGATATTTCTTTACCCTTCATAGTTGAGGTTGATGCTTCTGAGGTGGGTGTGGGTGCGGTCTTGTCTCAGGGTTCCTCTCCTGCCAAATGGCGACCGTGTGCCTTTTTCTCGAAAAAACTCTCCTCCGCAGAGAGAAATTACGATGTGGGAGATAGGGAATTGTTGGCCATCAAGTTGGCTTTTGAGGAATGGCGCCATTGGCTGGAGGGAGCCAGACACCCTATTACCGTGTTTACTGACCATAAAATCTGGCCTACTTGGAGTCAGCCAAGCGTCTGAACCTGAGACAGGCCAGATGGTCTTTGTTCTTTTCAAGATTTAATTTTGTTGTCACGTTCCGCCCTGGGGTTAAGAATGTGAAGGCAGATGCCGTGTCACGTTGTTTTCCGGGAGGCGGGAATTTTGAAGACCCCGGTCCCATTTTGGCAGAAGGTGTGGTGGTCTCTGCTCTTTTTTCTGAATTGGAGGCAGAGGTGCAGGCAGCCCAGTCAGAGGCTCCTGATCTTGTCCTCCTGGGAGGTTGTTTGTGCCTCTCGCTTTAAGACACAAGATTTTTAAGGAACACCACGATACGGTCCTTGCTGGGCACCCAGGGGCAAGAGCCACAGTGGATCTCATCGCTCGGAGATTCTGGTGGCCTGCGCTTCGTAAGTCGGTTGAGGGTTTTGTGGCAGCCTGCGAGACTTGCGCTCGTGCCAAAGTCCCTCATTCACGGCCGTCAGGTCCTCTCCTTCCCCTACCCATTCCTTCCCGTCCTTGGACACATCTGTCCATGGACTTCATTACGGACCTGCCTCGTTCCTCGGGGAAGACTGTGATTCTGGTGGTGGTGGACCGTTTTAGCAAGATGGTGCATTTCATTCCTTTTCCTGGCTTGCCCAATGCTAAGACGCTGGCGCAGGCATTTATTGATCACATTGTCAAATTGCACGGAATTCCTTCAGACATAGTCTCTGATAGGGGCACGCAGTTTGTTTCCAGATTCTGGAAGGCTTTCTGTTCACGCTTGGGGGTTCGGTTGTCATTCTCTTCTGCTTTCCATCCGCAGTCGAATGGCCAGACGGAGTGCGTCAATCAGAATCTGGAGACATATCTGCTCTGTTTTGTGGCGGAGAATCAGGAGGATTGGTGTTCTTTTTTGTCCCTTGCTGAGTTTGCTTTAAATAACCGTCGTCAGGAGTCCTCTGATAAGTCACCATTTTTTGGTGCATATGGGTTTCATCCGCAGTTTGGGACTTTCTCGGGAGAGGGGTCTTCTGGTTTACATGATGAGGACAGATTCTCCTCATCTTTGTCATCTATTTGGCAAAAGATTCAGGATAATCTAAAGAGCATGAGTGAGAGATATAAGCGTGTGGCAGATAAGAGACGTGTGCTTGGTCCGGACCTGAATGTTGGTGATCTGGTGTGGTTGTCTACCAAGAATATCAAATTGAAGGTTCCCTCCTGGAAGTTGGGTCCTAGGTTTATTGGGCCTTACAAAATCCTGTCTGTCATCAATCCTGTTGCCTACCGTCTTGATCTTCCTCAGACTTGGAAGATCCATAATGTTTTTCATAAGTCCTTATTGAAACCTTATGTTCAACCCATTGTACCCTCGTCTTCGCCTCCTCCTCCGATTATGGTTGATGGGAATCTTGAATTTCAGGTCTCTAGGAAAGTGGATTCTCGTCTTGTCCGCGGTTCTCTCCAGTACCTTGTTCATTGGGAGGGTTATGGTCCTGAGGAGAGGATGTGGGTCCCAGTGACGGACATTAAGGCCTCTCGTCTCATCAGGGCTTTCCATAGGTCTCATCCTGAGAAGGTGGGCTCTGAGTGTCCGGAGTCCACTCGTAGAGGGAGGGGTACTGTCACAACCAGACAGCTGAGAAGCTCTGACAGAAGCCTTTCAGAACCTCCCCCTTGAGTTTCTGTGTTGTGATGTTCAGTTTCTAATCTCGTTAGCCTCTCTCAGCTGTCTTGCAGTTGGACTAATTGCATCCCTTTAAATTCCGCCCCATAATGCATTATGGGGCGGCTTATACAACTTCCTGGATTGTGTGTGCATGCTATCCTGTTTCCCAGCCTGCTACTAAGTAAAGTGCTGTTCATTTATCTGTTATTTTCTGTTTGCTGGATCCCAGGTGACCCTGACTCCCTCCATGTCTAGGGAGCCGGTGGTCGTGTCCCCTCACTATTGTAGGGTGTTCAGGTGTTATATAGTCGAGGTACGTGGATATGCAACCATCCACCTTTCGGATCTTTGCATAGGCTGAGTAGCCAGGGAAAGTGCCAGGTCTGGTGCAGGGGTCTCCCTTTTGGTTCCTTAGCTTTGGATCTAGTGAGTCATATATGCATGTTGCATTGTCTTGTTTCCTGTACACCGTCCGTGACAGTATTACAGAGCAGTACAGTGTATAGCGGATGTGTTTGGTATTACAGAGCCGTACAGTATATAGTGGATGTGTTTGGTATTACAGAGCAGTACAGTGTATAGTGGATGTGTTTGGTATTACAGAGCAGTACAGTGTATAGTGGATGTGTTTGGTATTACAGAGCAGTATAGTGTACAGCAGATGTGTTTGTTATTACAGAGCAGTACAGTGTATAACGGATGTGTTTGGTATTACAGAGCAGTACAGTGTATAGTGGATGTGTTTGGTATTACAGAGCAGTACAGTGTACAGCAGATGTGTTTAGTATTACAGAGCAGTATAGTGTACAGCAGATGTTTGTTATTACAGAGCAGTACAGTGTATAACGGATGTGTTTGGTATTAGAGGAGTACAATGTACAGCAGATGTGTTTGTTATTACAGAGCAGTACAGTGTATAACGGATGTGTTTGGTATTACAGAGCAGTACAGTGTATAGAGGATGTATTTGGTATTACAGAGCAGTACAGTGTATAGAGAATGTGTTTGGTATTACAAAGCAGTACAATGTATAGAGGATGTGTTTGGTATTACAGAGCAGTACAGTGAATAGTGGATGTGTTTAGTATTACAGAGCAGTACAGTGTATAGTGGATGTGTTTGGTATTACAGAGCAGTACAGTATATAGTGAATGTGTTTGGTATTACAGAGCAGTACAGTGTATAGCGGATGTGTTTAGAATTACAGAGCAGTACAGTATATAACGAATGTGTTTGGTATTACAGTGCAGTACAGTGTATAGAAGATATGCTTGGTATTACAGAGCAGTACAGTATATAGCGGATGTGTTTGGTATTACAGAGCAGTACAGTGTATGGAAGATATGTTTGGTATTACAGAGCAGTACAGTGTATAGTGTATGTAATTGGTATTACAGAGCAGTACAGTGTATAGTAGATATGTTTGGTATTACAGAGCAGTACAGTGTATAGTGGATGTTTTTGGTATTACAGAGCAGTATAGTGTATAGAAGATATGCTTGGTATTACAGAGCAGTACAGTATATAGCGGATGTGTTTGGTATTACAGATCAGTACAGTGTATGGAAGATATGTTTGGTATTACAGAGCAGTACAGTGTATAGTGGATGTGTTTGGTATTACAGAGCAGTACAGTGTATAGTAGATATGTTTGGTATTACAGAGCAGTACAGTGTATAGTGGATGTTTTTGGTATTACAGAGCAGTATAGTGTATAGTGGATGTGTTTGGTATTACAGAGCAGTACAGTGTATAGTGGATGTGTTTGGTATTATAGAGCAGTACAGTGTATAGTGGATGTGTTTGGTATTATAGAGCAGTACAGTGTATAGTGGATGTGTTTGGTATTACAGAGCAGTACAGTGTATAGTGGATGTGTATGGTATTACAGAGCAGTACAGTGTATAGCGGATGTGTTTGGTATTACAGAGCAGTACAGTGTATAGCGGATGTGTTTGGTATTACAGAGCAGTACAGTGTATAGTGGATGTGTTTGGTATTACAGAACAGTACAGTGTATAGTGGATGTGTTTGGTATTACAGAGCAGTACAGTGTATAGTGGATGTGTTTGGTATTACAGAGCAGTACAGTGTATAGGGGATGTGTTTGGTATTACAGAGCAGTACAGTGTATAGTGGATGTGTTTGGTATTACAGAACAGTACAGTGTATAGTGGATGTGTTTGGTATTACAGAGCAGTACAGTGTATAGTGGATGTGTTTGGTATTACAGAGCAGTACAGTGTATAGTGGATGTGTTTGGTATTACAGAACAGTACAGTGTATAGTGGATGTGTTTGGTATTACAGAGCAGTACAGTGTATAGCGGATGTGTTTGGTATTACAGAGCAGTACAGTGTATAGTGGATGTGTATGGTATTACAGAGCAGTACAGTGTATAGTGGATGTGTTTGATATTACAGAGCAGTACAGTGTATAACGGATGTGTTTGGTATTACAGAGCAGTACAGTGTATAGTGGATGTGTTTAATATTACAGAGCAGTACAGTGTATAGTGGATGTGTATGGTATTACAGTGGGTGGGGGAGGGGATGGGCCGGCAGACCGGTCCCATTTACCATTTTCTATGCCTGTTTCAGTGGCTCAGTAGCGGTCTTGCACTTAGGACTGGCGATGGATGCCCCGAAGTTAAGGAGAGGCTGGCGCGTATTCATAACTTAGACGGATTTACCGCCAGTTTACGGCTTTATTTACTTTAATAATAGAACCCAGGATTAGGGATTATTCTGGATTACAGTGGTACTATACCTACTATACATGAAAAATAAAAGCTCTTTGCGCACATATTTGATCATACGTGTGTCAGGCCCATCTACCGGCGTCAAGGTGGTTTCCACAGATAGGTACCTAACACTAACAGAACTGCCTCTCCTGGGCCTGACCTAAGCCTGTTAGGGTGAGCTGCCAGCATGCTAGCTTTAAGGATGTGCACCTGTGACCAGGGCCATTTCTAGAGGCGGATGAAGGGTGTGACCGCACGGGGCGCATCCCTCAGGACAGAAGAGGGGGGCGCTGTCAGCAGAGCCCAGGGCCGGAGGGGGGTCCTTTCTGTCTGGATTGGAGGCAGCAGGAGTGGAGATGAGCGCTTCCATTGTGGAAGCGCTCATCTCCAAATTCATCTGTATCGCCGTCCTTAGGACAGCGATACAGATGAACGGTGCTGAGGAGCAGGGGAGAGGCGTCTCCCTTGGCTCTTACTCTGATAGGCTACAGGCTTAGTACCTGTAGCCTATCAGAGGCCGTTGCAGGCGGCGCGTTGACGTCATCGCGCCGCCTGAGCCGTACAGAGCGGGACACAGACCGGAGGAGGCCTGCATCGCATCGCTAAGCAGCATAAGGTAAGTATATGTGTTAATTGTTTTTATTTTAGTACAGTATGGCAAGAAGGGGGGTGGGGGCCTTATATACTGGCACAATATGGAGGGGGCACTATGGAGAAGAGGGGACGCATCTACTGGGGGCCCTATATACTGGCACAATATGTGGGCACTATGGGGACTGTATATACTGGCACAATATGTGGAGGCACTATGGAGAAGAGGGGACGCATCTTCTGGGGGCCCTATATACTGGCACAATATGGGGGGGCACTATGGAGAAGAGAGAAAACATCTCCTGGGGCCCTATATACTGGCACAATATGGGGGGGCACTATGGAGAAGAGGGGACACATCTACTGGGGGCCCTATATGCTGGTACTCATTACGGGAGGCTCTACGAAGTAGTGGGGGGTAAATTAGGACTATGGGGGCATTTACCGGGGGCCCTATTTACTGGCACGCATTATTGGGGGCACTATGGAGAAGTGGGGGAGAAGAGCACTATGTGGGCATTATATAGGGGCATTTAATACTGGCACATTATGGAGGACACTATGGGGACGGGGGAGAAGCACTATGGGGCATCTTCTGGGGGCACTATATAGGAGTATTTTATACTGTCACAAATTATAGGGGCACTATGGGCACCTAAGCTCAACTGGGGGCACTAAGTCTTTTTTCTAGTGGCACACAGTACGGGTCATTGGAACACATGAGGGCATTCTGGAGACATTGGCTCTACTGGGGGCACTAAGATGTTTTTTTTGGTCTTTTTTTACTGACACACAACGGGGCATTTTTTGCACTGGCGCACCCTGGCACAGTATCAGCTTAGCACAGTTGTTTTTGGCAGACATTATGGTTACACTTATTGCTGGGTGCAGTTATTTGTTAGCGCATTGTGTTCCAATAATTATTGAAGGGGGCGCTATCTGTGTGTAACTAGTATTTTCAGGGGGTTTATCAGGTTATGCAGTATAGTTTTGGGGGTGCATGATGGGATGTTGAGAAGGTGGGAGGATGATGGAAAAGTAGGAAACTAAGATGTCTGTCAAACTCTGCAGAGAGAAGAGTTGGCTGAAAGAAATCATCATGGCGGTCTGGTCTGAATGGAGAAGATAAAGAAAGAGAACATCTACATCAAAGGAGACATCACTGGATGGAAGAGGTATGTGGGGCTGTATTAGGCTACTTTCACAACTGCGTTAGAGATTCTGGCAGGCTGTTCCAGCTGAGAATTCACTGGATCCGGCACTGCAGACTGAATGCCCGCCGCCCCCAACAACTACAATGGGGTACGGCAGAGATCCGCCAACAATTGGGGGGGGGGGGGGGGGGGGGCGCTTTTTTATGTTCGCCCTGTTGGGAAATTTTCCTAGAAATTGCCCTGTCTGTGACTTTGGATGTGATAGTCTCAATTGTCTT